>NW_020868188.1:0-23337 GCF_003369695.1 Bos indicus x Bos taurus
TCAGAATGGCTGTGAAACAAAAGTCTACAAGCAATAAATGCTGAGAGGGTGTGGGAGAAAAGGGACCCTCTTACACTGTTGGTGGGAATGCAAACTAGTACAGCCACTATGGAGAACAGTGTGGAGATTCCTTAAAAAACTGGAAAAGAACTGCCTTATGATCCAGCAATCCCACTGGCGGCATACCACACTGAGGAACCAGAAGGAAAGAGACACGTGTACCCCAGTGTTCATCACAGCACTTGTATAATAGCCAGGACATGGAAGCAACCTAGATGTCCATCACATATGAATGGATAAGAAAGCTGTGGTACATATACACAATGGAGTATTACTCAGCCATTAAAAAGAATACATTTGCATCATTTCTAATGAGGTGGATGAAACTGGAGCCTATTATACAGAGTGAAGTAAGCCAGAAAGAAAAACACCAATAGAGTTAACTAACGCATATATATGGAATTTAGAAAGATGGTAACAATAACCCTGTATACGAGACAGCAGAAGAGACACTGATGTATAGAACAGTCTTTTGGACTCTGTGGGAGAGGGAGAGGTGGATGATTTGGGAGAATGGCATAAAAACATGTATAATATCATATATGAAACGAGTCACCAGTCCAGGTTCGATGCATGATACTGGATGCTTGGGGTTGGTGCACTGGGATGACCCAGAGGGATGATATGGGGAGGGAGGAGGAAGGAGGTTCAGAATGGGGAACACGTGTATACCTGTGGGGATTCATGTTGATATACGGCAAAACCAATACAATATTGTAAGTTAAAAAAAAATAGAATGGGATTGCTGGTGCTTTAGAATATGCAGATGGATAAATTAGTAGATCTTTAAAAATAGTTTACCAAGTGACTAAACTCTCACCAGCAGTGTATGAACATACCAGTTAATCCACATATTGTTTTGATGTATTTTTCACAGTTTTACAGAGCAAAATCTCCTGTTTATTTTAAGAATTTGTGATTTTAATAAATTCGTCTCATATTATATACAGAGGCTTGAGTACTAATCTTTGAATTTCTTTTTACTTAGCATTATAACATGGACATATCATTAAATATTTTTCAGAAACATGATTGTTAAAGCTGCATGATGCTTTATCATAAGGTTTTCCATCCCCTGAAGCTATTCTCTGGGCCTCAAGAATATTGTTGTCTATATGACAGTAATGTCATATCCATGTCATAGGATTTTTATAATTGTGAAAAGTAATAATCTAAAGAGTGCTTTATATATCTGGCATATAATAGATGTTCAACCTAATAGTTCTTTCCCCCTTCCATTACTGTATTCATCTTTGCTAATGGAGGAGAATAATTCAAATATAAATAGGTAGATCTTTAATTTCTTTCATTCTAGTTTTATAGTTGGTTTTTACTTAAGTTTATCATTTTTGGAGGTATTGTTAAATGTATTGTTTTAATTTCAAATTCCAATTGTTACTGGTCTGTAGGAGAGCAACTGGTTTTTGTGTATTAAGCTATATCCTGCAACCTTGCTATGACCACCTTGAATTAGTTCCAGGAGGCTTTTTTTGTTGTTGTTAATCTTTTGTAACTTTTAAATATAGACACATCATGTCATGAACAAAGACAATTTATTTCTTCTTTCCCAGTCTGTACATCTTTACCTTCTTCGTCGTCTTACTGTACTGTCTGGGTCTTCAAGAACATTGTTGATTATGAATGGTAAGAAGGGGCACTACTTGTCTTTGTTCCAGTCTTAGGGAGGGAAACGTCTAGTTTCTCAGCATTAAATGCGGTGTTAGCTATCGCTTTTTTACACGTATTCTTCATCAAGTTCAGGAAATTCTCCCTTATTCCTACTATGCTGAGAATTTTTAAAATAAATTTGTGTTGTATTGTGTCAAATACTTTTCTGCATTAATTAACATGATCATATTTTTCTTTCTTCTGTAGCTGATTGATGTAATGGGTTACATAACTGGTTTTCATATGCTGACCCAACCTTTGCATACTTGGAAAATTTCACTTGATTATGATTTATAATTTTTGAAATTTATTGTTGGATTGGATTTCCTAGTATTTGTCCAGAATTTTTGCATCTCTGAAAGATACTGATCTATAATTTTCTTCTCTTGTAATGTCCTTATTTGATTTTAGTATTTAGTGGTGGATTTGTAGAAGGGTAGAGATATTCCATTTGATTCTGGTTTTTTGGAAGGGATTGAAAAGAATTGATATATTTTTCATTAAATGTTTGGTAGATTCACCAGTGAAACCATCTAGTCCTAGTAATTTCATTTTTGGAAGGATTAATTACTCACTCAGTTTCCTTAAATGGATATAGATCCATCTATTCAGATTATCTAATTCTTCTCATCTGAGTTTTGATAGTTTGTGTCCATCAAGGAATTAGTCCAATTCATCTAAGTATCATATTTGTGGGCATAGAGTTGTTCATGTTATTCTATTATTATCTTTTTAATCCCACTACATGTCTCATTTCATTTCTGATTTTAGTAATTGTGTTCTAAACAGTGGTGGGAAAAAATCCACGAAACTGCGGGTTTTCAACTCCTTCAGTTTCACAGTGGTGGTGGTCTTTCCCTGAAGACCTCAGTTCTTTTATAAAACATCCAAGAAAAGTTGTTGATTTTAAATTTGTTCACCTTTTTCTTGCATGGATGGGAATGACTTTCAACCTATATTAGTATATAAATAAGTTAAAGCCTGTAAACTTATTTTAGTTCCTTTTCAGTTTTTAAATGTTTCTCAGTATGGTTGCAAATCATATTGTAATCTATGTTATAACAATCTTGGGAATAATTATATACTTCTTTGACAAAGGCCAGTTGTATTTTGCTCCTGACCCATCCAGGTTTGTTACTGGAAAACAGAGTACTACTTTTCCCTTTCTTTTCTTCGTAGTGTCTCTCCTTTTTCAGCATGTGTTCATTTTTTTTTCCCATAGAGACTCCTATTGAGGTAACAGAATATGTTCTACTGTGACAATTAAGATCCTATGTGGCCACATAGCTTAACTGTGTTTCAAGATTTGAGAATGCCCATCTTAACATGATTGTCTTAGTATGTTGGGGCTGCTATACACGAATCCCATAGTCTGGGTGTTTTGTAAACAACAGAAACTTATTCCTCACATTTCTGTAGGCTGGGAAGTCTATCTAAGATCAAGTTCTGACAGATTCAATGTCTGGTGAGGGCCCACTTTCTAAGTCATAGATGACTATTTCTCACTGTGTTCTCAGTTTGATGGAAGGCCAAGGGAGCTCTCTGTGGTCTCTTTTATAAGGAGACTAACTCCATTCATAACAGCTCTGCTCTCATGTCCAAATCACTTCCCAAAGCCTCATCTCCAAATACCAAAACTTTGGGGATTAAGGTTCACAGATTTTGGGGGATAAAAACATGCAGTCTGTAGCATTCTGCCCTTGAGTCCCAAAATTCATGTTTTTCTCACATAAAAACTACTAATTATATATCCCATCTGAGGCTACATTCTTGTGGTCATAAGAGTTGGACATGATTTAGCAACTAAACCACCAACCATCACCAAAATCTAATTTAAGAAGTTTCTTCTAAATATCATCTAAGATAGATGCAGATGAAACTCAGGGTAGAGCATATTCTGAGCTGTAAACCTGTAACATACTTTCAAAATACAATGATGGAGGCTTTCCTGGTGGCTCGGTGGTAAAAGAATCCTTCTGTCAACAGGGAGACTTGGGTGTCAATCCCTTGGCCCAGAATATCCCACATACTGCCAGGCAACTAAGCTAGTGTGCCATAGCTTTTGAGCCTGTCTCTAGAGCCCAGGAACTGCAACTACTGAGCCCATGTGCTACAACTACTGAAATCAGTCCATGGCCTAGAGTCTATGCTCCACAATAAGAGAAGCCACTGCAATGAGACCCACACGTTGCAACTAGAGAGTAAGCCCCACTCACCACAACTAGAGAAAAACCTGCGCAGCAACGAGGACCCAGCACAGCCAAAGTAAATATAATTTTAAAAATACAGTGGTGCGACTTGCATAGAATAGACCTTTTTATTTTAAAGCAAAGATATAAAAAAGAAAGGGGTAACTGGCCCCAAATAATCCAGGCTGTAAGACGAACTCCACAAGATCTTAGGGCTTGAGAATAACCCTCTTTGGCTCAGTGCACTGCCCTCCAGGGCTCCATGTCTCATCTCCTAGACCCACTGTGAAGGGAGGGAAGAGAGAGAGGGTCCTATCCCACAGCTGCTTTGCCTGGCAGGGTGCTATCCGCCCTGTTAAAAGGAGGGTGATGGTTCTTCCTTTGGAACCAAGGAGGCAGCCTTGATGATCTCTGAATCACCTTCAGGGTCATTCGTCCCATATCTTTAAGAATAGTTCATGTTCGCAACGGAATAGCTCCATGGTCTTGCCTTACAAAATCTAAGTCCGATGCCCTCCTTTATCCTTCTTGTCTCATTCTCCTTCAGTTTAAATTGTGGTTTTCAACTGGGGTGGCTTATTAAGTTTGTGGTTCACACCAGTACCAATTGCCTTATTAATATCTATGGTTACTTGGCCACACACTTAGTTATTCTCTTCCCAACATGGTCTCATCTTTTGCAATAGAAAAAGCCTGCGAATTTTCCAAATCTTTAATTTCTAGCTCCTTTTTGGTTAATAAGTTCATCTTCAAATCATTTCTCTCTTTTCACATTTTAGTGTAAGCAGTCAGAAGGAACAAAGCCACATCTTCAACACTTTGTTTCGAAATTTTTTCAGTTAAATACCCAATTTATTGCTCTAAGTTGTACTTCCATAAAACCCTAGAACCTGAACACAATTCAGCCAAGTTTCTTTTGATACTTTATAACACGGATCACCTTACCTCCATGGTCCATATAACATATGCTTCTTTCTCTCTGATTCAGAATGGCCTTTACTGTTCACATTTCTATTAACAGTTTGTTCATGGTGACTTAGGAACTCACTAAGATTAAGGCTTTCTCTATAGCTCTCCTCTTTTCTTTCTGAGTTCACACAAAATATCGCTATTAATGATCCATTCATGTAATGAGGGTTTTTGTAGTATATACCTCAAAACTCATCCAGCCTCTGCCCTTAAGCAGTTCCAAAGCCACCTCCACATTTTAGGTATTGCTAACAGTAAACTCCCACTTTTTAGTGCCATTTCTGTGGCAATTACTGCCCTCTGTAACCACACAGCTTAAACCATCAAGACCAAGACTTGAAAATGCCTGTCTTTACTATCTATTTGTGCTCAATCAGTTCAGTCACTCAGCTCGTCTGACTCTTTGCGACATCATGAACTATAGCACGCCAGCGGCCCCCCATCACCAACTCCCGGAGTTGCTCAAACTCATGTCCATCGAGTCAGTGATGCCATCCACCATCTCATACTCTGTTTGCCCCTTCTCCCTGCCTTCAATATTTCCCAGCATTAGGGTCTTTTCCAGGAGCCAGTTCTTTGCATTTGCTCAGGGGGCCAAAGTTCTTAAGGATTATATGGCTTAAACTAGTAAGTAACTTTTCTTGTTTGGTTCAGGAAATTTCTAACTTCATCAGAAAAACTGTTTGTCTCACCTGGGCAAAGGGCTTGCTTATGCAAGAGGAGCCTACGGAAAGAAACGGCGCTTCAGAACTCTTGTCTTTCTGGTGTCTACAGTCATGTATTCTTAGATTAAGTTGCCCAATCATAAGCAGTTTCTCACTTTGAAAGTTCTCTGTTAGAACCTAGCCCCCAAATTATGCAATCTATAAATCTCTTTCTCTATGTTCTCTTCTGACCTTCCCTTCTGAAAGCTATTAAGGACTCATAAAGTTATTTTGGTCTCTTACAATAGTAGTTTTATTCAACTTAAGGGTTGCAAATCTCTAAGTAATTCTAATGGCCTAAGGTTTCTTGTAGTATGAGAGAGTTTCTATGGCAAATATATTGAGAGATCCACTGTAATACTTAAAACTGGGTTCTCCTGAAAGATAAATCAGAAGACAGGCAAACTTTGGGGGCGGTTCATTGGCGGCTTCTTTCTGGCCAATCCTTATTCTACTATTTCCCATCATAAGAAACCATTAATTCTGGACACATTCCTATTGATTTGAGAATATCCTTATCTCAGTGCTACAGGTGAGAAACTTGGGACTGAGGCTAACTGACTTGCTCAAGGTCACTATGAACCAATAGCCTGGCTGAGATACAGTGCAAGTCTTGATTCTCAGGCAAGCCCATGCTCTGCACGGATATGCTCTGCCATGCAAATACTGTATGACACATCATTTCCTTCTTAGTTGGTGGAAGTCTACCCTATGTGCTAATATCATATCTGTAGTTCATACCTGCAGCATTTTCAGAGTATGACAAACACACTGTAAAATAATATGCATATATATTTAATTTTCAAAAGATGGAAGTAGGAGAGTATTAAAACATACTGAGTTTTACTCAGTTGTATTCAACTCTTGCAACTCCAGAGAGTACATCATGTGAAATGCTGGGCTGGATGAATCACAGGCTGGAATCAAGATTGCCAGGAGAAATACCAACCTCAGATATGCAGATGATACCACTTTAATGGCAGAAAGTCAAGAGAACTAAAGACCCTTTCATGAAGGTGAAAGAGGAGAGTGAAAAACTGGCTTGAAACTCAACATTCAAAAATCTAAGATCGTAGCATCTGGCCCCATCAGTTCATGGCAAATAGATGGGAAAAAGTGGAAGCGTGACATATTTTATTTTAGGGATTCCAAAATCATTGCAGATGATGACTGCAACCATGAAATTAAAAAACACTTGCTCCTTGGAAGAAAAACTGTCACAAACCTAGACAGCGTATTTTTTTAAAAAGCAGAGACATCATTTGCTGACAAAGGTCCATAGTAATAACTATGGTTTTTCCAGTAGTCATGCACAGATGTGAGAGAGGGACCAAGGCTGAGCATCTAAGAATTAGGTGCTTTCAAACTGTGGTGCTGGATAAGACTCTTGAGAGTCCCGGACAGCAAGGAGATCAAACCAGGCAATCCAAAGGAAATCAACCCTGAATATCCATTGGAAGGACTTGATGCTGAAGCTGAAACTCCAATACTTTGGCTACCTGATGCAAGGGAGCTGACTCATTAGAGAGACCCTGATGCTGGGAAAGACTGAAGGTAAGAGAGAAGAGGGGCGACAGAGGATGAGATGTTTAGCATTTCTGACTGACTGAATGGACATGGGTTTGAGCAAACTCAGGAGGTAGTGAAAGACAGCGAAGCCTAGGTGTGCAGTTGCAGTTCATGGAGTCACAAAGGATCGGACACGACTTTAGCGACTGAACAACAACATGTTTTGCAGGGAATACAACTCAATCTAGAGTAAAATGTCAGTTTTTCCAAAAGCGCATAGGCTTTCCTTTCCCTATATTATTTTTACTTCTTCTTATTTGAGAAGTGATTAAAAGCATGAGCTCTGTAGCCAGCCTGCTTAAGTTCAGTCTTTGCTGTGCCACTTACTGGATGTGTAACTGGGAAAAAATTGCTTGATTTCTCTGTATCATGCTCTCTTGCATGTGAAATGGAGGTTTTAATAATAACCTCATTGGATTTCTGTGAAGTTTAAATGGATAATACATGTATTGTATTTAGAGTGTCTGGCATGTAATAAACACTCAATAAATTAGAATATTGACCCACTGAGCCATCTGCGAAGCCCATATAAAAGACAGCAATAATTCCCAGCAAGGAGAGATAAGAAAGCCTTCCTCAGTGATGAATGCAAAATAGAGGAAACACATAGGAATGGGAAACTACAGATCTCTTCAAGAAAATTAGAGATACCAAGCATTTCATGCAAAGATGGGCAACAAAGGACAGAAATTTGTATGGACCTAACAGAAGCAGAAGATATTAAGAAGAGGGTGGAAGAATACACAGAAAAACTATACAAAAAAAGATTCACGACCAAGATAATCATGATGGTGTGATCACTGACCTAGAGCCAGACATCCTGGAATGTGAAGTCAAGTGTGGGCCTTAGAAAGCATCACTACGAACAAAGCTAGTGGAGGTGATGGAATTCCAGTTGAGCTATATTCAAATCCTGAAAGATGATGAGCTGTTAAAGTGCTGCACTCAATATGCCAGCAAATTTGGAAAACTCAGCAGTGGCCACAGGACTGGAAAAGGCCAGTTTTCATTCCAATCCCAAAAAAGGCAATGCCAAGAAATGTTCTAACTACCACACAATTCAGTCATTTCACATGCTAGTAAAGAAATGCTCAAAATTCTCCAAGCAAGGCTTCAGCATTATGTGAACCATGAACTTCCAGATGTTCAAGCTGGATTAGAAAAGGCAGAGGAACCAGATATCAAATTGCCAACATCTGTTGGATCATGGAAAAAGCAAGAGAGTTCCAGAAAAAATATCTGCTCTGCTTTATTGACTATGCCAAAGCCTTTGACTGTGTGGATCACAACAAAGAGTGGAAAATTTTTAAGAGATGGGAATACTGAACCACCTGACTCTCCTCCTGAGAAATCTTCATGCAGGTCAGGAAGCAACGGTAGAACTGCACATGGAACAATAGACTGGTTCCAAATCGGGAAAGGAATAGGTCAAGTTGTATATTGTCACCCTTATTTTTATTTAACTTAAATGCAGAGTACATTATGAGAAATGCCAGGCTGTATGAAGCACAAACTGGAATCAAGATTTGCCAGGAGAAATATCAATAACCTCAAGATATTGCAGATGACACCACGCTTATGGCAGAAAGCGAAACTAAACAGCCTCTTGATGAAATGTGAAAGATGAGAGTGAAAAAATTGGCTTTAAAACTCAACATTCCAGAAAACTACTATCATGGCATTTGGTCCTATCAGTTCATGGCAAATAGAAGGGGAAGCAATGGAAACAGTGACAGACAATTTTTGGGGGTCCAAAATCACTGCAGATGGTTAACTGCAGCCATGAAATTAAAAGACGCTTGCTCCTTTGGAAGAAAATTTATGACCAACCTAGACAGTATATTAAAAAGCAGAGGCATTACTTGCCTACAAAAATCCGTCGTGTAGTCAAGCTTATGGTTTTTCCAATAGTCATGTATGGATGTGAGAGTTGGACTATAAGAAAGCTGAGTGCCAAAGAATTGATGCTTTTGAACTGTGGTGTTGGAGAAGACTCTCGAGAATCCCTTGGGCTGCAAGGAGATCCAACCAGTCCATCCTAAAGGAAATTAGTCCTGAATATTCATTGGAAGGACTGATGCTTAAGCTGAAACTCCAATAGATTTGCCACTTACCCAAAACTGACTCATTTGAAAAGACCCTGTTGCTGGAAAAATGAATGTGGGAGGAGAAGGGGATGAGACAGCGGATGAAATGGTTGGATGGCATCACTGACTCAATGGACTTGAGTTTGGACTAATCTCTGGGATTGGTGATGGACAGGGAGGCCTGGAGTGCTACAGTCCATGAGGTTAAAAAGTTGAACACGACTGAGCAACTGAAATGAACAGAATAATTCCTGGCCATAAAATTGTACAATATGATACTTATACATATTAGTGCTCATAAATAAATATTTGTATTCTTGGAGCTGTATTCTTCATCATGTATAATCAGAAAGAAATATGTGTAAGTTCAAGATGACTTATCGCCACTTCAATTTCTGTCACTTAGTATTCACCACACAGCATAAATTTATCTGATCATCTGAGTTTCTAAAATAACTCCAGTGAGATTTCAGACACCTAATATTGTTAATAATAAAAGCTCCATGTGTCTTTTTTCATTTATGGGGGTGTTAATCCATACTTTAGTTTACTGTGCTAAATTCACCCTTCATCTAGTTTTTGGTATTTTTATTTTTTCTTTATAAAGTCTTACCATCATTTTCTCTTTGTGTTCACAAACTCTGAGCAAGTAGGAAAATATTGTTAAAATCATGGTCACCACGTACTGTGTTTCTTCTTAAACAGCACTTTCTACCAATAACTGACTTTCCAATAGTTGAATCCAGTTAACTCTCTTCTGGCATTCATCAACTATCTAAAGTAGTTTCTCTGTATCATCTCTTTTAATCATTTATATATTTAAAACATTTTTTTTCCTTTGGCCCTGCTCTGCACTTTTCTTATATTAAATCATTTAGTCCTCCCCTCAGCTTATAAAGTAGACGCTCTTATCCCCTTGAAGGACGAGGAAACTGAGGTACAAAGAGATTAAATTACTCGCCCATCACATAGTGAGTAAGCAATGGAGCCATCATCAGGCCTAGGTAGTCATGGTGGATTTTCATTCTGGGCATTCTTTCCTCTTTTGGTTTAAAGCATACTACTCATTTCCTATCTTTCTGGACACTTTTTAATTTCCTTTATTAGATCTTCTCTTTCATTGGGATGGTACCCTGAAGTTTCCCAGCATTCTATTCTTGTAATGTTGGTGTTATCCCTTGGAACTCTCTTTTACTCATTCCCAGAGCTCATCTATTCAGTTCAGTTCAGTTCAGTCACTCAGTATTGTTCGACTCTTTGTGACACCATGAATCGCAGCACGCCAGGCCTCCCTGTCCATCACCAACTCCCAGAGTTTCACTCAGACTCACATCCATCGAGTCGGTGATGCCATCCATCCATCTCATCCTCTGTCATCTCCTTCTCCTCCTGCCCCCAATCCCTCCAGCATCAGGGTATTTTCCAATGAGTCAACTCACATGAGGTGGCCAAAGTATTGGAGTTTCAGCTTCAGCATCAGTCCTTCCAATGCACACCCAGGACTGATCTCCTTTAGGATGGACTGGTTGGTCCTCCTTGCAGTCCAAGGGACTCCCAAGAGTGTTCCAACACCACAGTTCAAAAGCATCAATTCTTTGGCACTCAGCCTTCTTCACAGTCCAACTCTCACATCCATACATGACTACTGGAAAAACCATAGCCTTGACTAGACGGACCTTTGCATAATCTAAAAAATGAGTGGATGTGACATCATCTGTACCTCAGAGACACCTTTCCCCCAAGTTGTATGCGTGTTTCAACCACCAACAAGTCACCTCCAACTTGGAAGCTGAACTTTGCATTTGAACTTGAACTTTGAACAATCTTGAACTTTGCATTTGCCTCAATTTCCCCAAATTTTCTTCAGTTCCAATATCTACACCTATTGGTGGACTCTACAGCCTCCCTCATTTCACATGTACAATCTGGCACCAAATTCTCTTGATTTTAGCCTTACAGAGTGCTCTACTCTTGCCCCAATTTCTAATCTCACTATTATTGCATTAGTTTAGCAACTGTAGGTAGGTGTTAATTTTCTACTCTCTTTAAGCTCACTAATAATTGCAGTTGCTAAAAGTTATTTATTGAATATTGTACAATTAGCTCATGCTAGCATTCTGTGCAGCTTGAGATGTTTTAATTATTTCAGTACTGTTATTCCTCTAATATCCCCAGCCTGAGCCTTTCTTGAGCTAGATTCCTGCCTTGTATTTGCTAAGAAAAACCCAGTTCCTAGTTTGTCTTAGTAATGTTCTCCTTCAGGAAAAAGATACTTTTAGGGTCAAGCCTTTTTCAGAGTCTTGAAAAAAAAAGATGAGCTTTTCTGCTTTCTCCCTTAGCAGTACTAATGCACAAATAGAATGCAAAGAGATAAAAATATTTTAAAAACACCTGGCATGCTTCTTTTGGGCTCCTTCCCTGATTTACAAAATCTCTTTGGGGATGATATTAATTACAAGATATTATCTCACCTAGACTTTTGCAACAACTTTCAAATTTGTTTATCTCTGTTCACTCTAATTTATTCTCTATATAATGTTCAGTCAGTCACTCAGTCGTGTCCAACTCTTGTGACCCCATGGACTGCAGCATGTCAGGCTTCCCTCTCTGTCACCAACTCCCGGAGCCTACTCAAACTCATGTCCATCATGTAGTATGCCATCTAACCATCTATCCTATATAATAATCTTTCTAAAATGAAAAAAAAAAAATTAATTGGTCCCTGAATAAAGTGAAAATTTTTTCAGAATGGCTTTTTCGGATCTTAGTAAGTTATTGGATATGACATCTCCAGCCTCATCTCTCTTTCCAGCCACGTCCTCTAAATTCAAGTCACAGCAACTCTTCTTATGACTTTGGCACAAGCTTTTCCCCTTTCTCTAATGCCATTTGCTCTTTTCATATCCATCAAGAGCTCTGACCCGGACATGACCTCCGGATGCTCTTACCAAGCTTCTCTAACCACTACCCATCATGTTATCCACAACAGCCAGGCTAGGCTAGGACTCGTGTCTGATTTTCATTTGGCTCCTGGCTACCAACACTTCTTATAGTTGTCTTAGATCCACTCTTTTGTTTATAAAATTTCATTTAGATTCTATGACTTGATTCTCATTAATTTTTAGATATGATTTTGCTTCTGACTTTTTTTCCCCATCTGAAGCAACTATCCCACAAGATGAAACCTTGACCCTCAGACTCAGTCAGCTTTCAGGAAACTCCTATAAATCCGATGACCTCTCACAGATATCATGCAGTCTGTTAAAAATCTTTCCATTCTTCTCAGACAGAATTAATCACTTTGGAACTTCCAGGGTCATCCTCTAATCACACCTCTATTATAATATTTATGTATTGCAGTTATATGTGTATTCATGTAAAGTCACTTCAGTTGTGTTCAATTCTTTACAACCCCATGGACTGTAGCCCCAGGTTCGGCTCCTCTGTCCATGGGATTCTCCAGGCAAGAATACTTGCCTGTCCTCCTCCAGGGATCTTCCCAACCCAGGATTGAACCTGAGTCTTTTGTCTCCTACATTGGCAGGTGGATTCTTTACCACTAGCACTACTTTGGGAAGTCCCTTTGAAGTTACAACTACTGTAATACTTCAGACCATATACTCAGGTGTGAAAAGTAACCACTTCTGTTGAAACCTTCTATTGGACCCTGTCCTTGTGCTCCCAGAGACCCTCATATCCCTTTATCACTTCTGTTTGGCCTTTCCCACACATCAATGTGCCTTCATTTTCCTCAGCCTGCACCTGTAATTCTGCAGAGGACTACCTTCAGACTGCTTACTGCTTCTTCTCCAGAAAAGCTCAGAGAACTGGAGGTGCCTAGGATATTACTTCCCTCCAGGGTGACATATTAGCCAGTGATTGGATGGTGAGGGAGTCCCAGTCAAGGGACAAGGGACTCTCTACCCTGAGGTGTAGGCTGTAGCCCTTTCTGTGGGACTTTGTCTAAACTGTTACTCGACTTCTTTCTCCTCTACACTCTGCTTCCCCTTTTCCCTCATTGGTTTCTCTTCGGAATATTTCCCCAGTAATTCACTCACACAGGACTCCCTGCCTCACAATTGACTCCTGGGAATCTTGACTTAAGACTCCACTTAATCTCCCTTTTAAATCCATTTTGTTTGATTACAGAAAAAAAATTATCTAAATGAATTATGAATAAACTTCATCATTTCAGATTCATCTCAACAAACTCAGAATTTTTATCAGATCTCTTTTCTTCATGAGTTCTGGTTGAGTAGTCATGCTGGAGGTGATTTTTTTTTTTAATAGGATAATAAAGGATGTGTCCAGCTGGACTCAGTTGTCAGAATCTATCAAGTGATATATTTATCTTGCTACTCCATTATCTGTTTCCATGTTTGCTATGCTACAGTACAAGCTTTACAGTGCTAGTTCCCTCTTTTTTTTTTTTTTTTTTTAATTCTTATACTTAAAACAGAGACACTAACTGTTGAGTGGAAATAATAACAATATAACACCTTTGTAAACTGGGCATTATCATCCTAGCCTTACCGGTAATGTAAATAAGACTAACAGATATTAAATAATTAAAGCAAATGAAGATAGTTGATTAATAGTAGAACCAGAGTGGGGCTTCCCTCGTAGCTCAGCTGGTAAAGAATCCACCTGCAATGCAGGAGACCCTGGTTCAGTCCCGGGTTGGGAAGATCCCCTGAAGAAGGATAGGCTACCCACTCCAGTATTCTTGGGCTCCCTGGTGGCTCAGTTGGTAAAGAATCTGCCTGCAATATGGGAGAGCTGGGTTCAACCCCTGGGTTGGGAAGATCACCTAGAGGAGGGCTATGATACTCCTAGTATATCTTGCCTGGAGAATCCCTATGGACGGAGGAGCCTGGCAGGCTACAATCTATGAGGTCTCAAAGATCAGACAGACTGAGTGACTAAGCACAGCATAGAACCAGAGTATAGGTGTTCTGACTTAATATAAATTCTTCCACATTACCCATGCCTGCCTCCCTCCTCACCAGGTTCTCATAGCTGTTTCTCTATGCTTGGGGCTCAAGGGAAGGTCATGCTTATGCTGATCTCAGCCACCAGAAAAACGAATCTTCCTGTAGACCTGTAGAATACTAAAGTCATTCTAAGGCTTTGTATACTATAATATTAAACCCAGAATTTCTTTCCTGGGCTTCCTTCTAAATAGGATAATATTCAACTCCTTTTCTCTCCCTTAGAGAAACTCTCTGCATTTGATAACTCCATTGAACACATGCCTGTAATAAGATCAAATCATCAGCTATTATCATCTTTATCTGCCTTCTATGGGGGGAGGGGAAGAGGTCTTGCCACACTGGAGGGGAAGTAGTGGGTCTTTAGGGAAGTGTGTGTTGTAGCTTGAATCAAAAAGAAGACCAAATAGTAAGGGAAACTATCCTATGATGACATGGAAGAAATGTACTCCAGGAGCTTTTGATGTAAGGACAATGCTTTTGAATGATTGACATTAGAGTGAACAAGAAGTCTTAGCACTGTATTCTTTTTTCTAATCCCATCAATTCTCACTCTCAGGAGTTTAGGGCCTTAGATCAGGTTGTATCTTGTAAGATTTAGAAGGCATCTCTGGTGCCTTCAGAGGAGCAGAGATGGCATGACCTCTTGTTATGCATGTGTGCAGGTTCTGAGCCCTCCTACTGTAGCATCGTACCTTTGCTGAGTTGTGTGACTACAGAATGGCGTGGAGCGATGCTGCTCACATATTCTGCCTAGCAGGAGGGAGAACAGTGCAGTTTGAAAGATGTGATTTAGTTAATACGCTACACTTTGCTCTCAGCCACTTGCCTTGGGCACATCTTTTGTTATCTGCTTATTTTTCCTGACAAGGCATGATTTGGCAGTTTGTTAGGAACACATTACATTTAGTGGAAGAGCACTTTCCGTTTTAAAACTTTTAACTTGAATTAATGTCATGTAGAGTGTATTTGTTTTAACCTATTGACTCTCAGCACTTACACACCTTAGGAAGATCCATCCATATGTACAAGCCTGAAATTATTTGCAATTTTTGTAATGTGTGTCATTGTAGCATTCTTAAATGCCATTATGAATTAAATACAGTAGTATCATCTTATATTCCATTTTGAGATCTTAAAGTTGACATTTGCTTTTTGCAAATAAATTTCATGCAAAAATTGGCATAGTACTCTCTCCAGCTTATACATTTATGGTATGTTTCATCTTTTCACTTAAAACCTTGAATAGTAATTTAGGGGCTTTTTTAATTCCTAGAGATATATTGGGAATGAAAAATGTTCTATATTAGGAAATATATTAAAAAGCTAAAAAATAATTTGTATGTTCAGGACTGCCTTCCAGTAAAAATTTTTAAGTTTAATAAAATTTCTCAGCAAAAAACTTCCTAAGTGTATGTCCCCTCCTTCTAGTCCACTGTCCACAGGATGACCTTTTACCTTCCTTCCTTTACATATCCTC
Source organism: Bos indicus x Bos taurus (assembly GCF_003369695.1). Classification (NCBI taxonomy): domain Eukaryota; kingdom Metazoa; phylum Chordata; class Mammalia; order Artiodactyla; family Bovidae; genus Bos; species Bos indicus x Bos taurus. The sequence continues at coordinate 15,718 of NW_020868188.1, forward strand.
TGTGCCTCCTGGAGTATGGGTCTCTTCTGCATCAAAAGCCATGGTGACTCCTTCTGAAAGAGCTGAGGACTCCTTACCACTAGAGTCTAGGAGGGGCTGATAGCTAGGATATCCTTGTTTCATCCTTAACAATGACAGCTCCTGAATGATCCTCAGCACCATGCTCCAGCTTCAGGACTTCAGTTACCTCTGAGGATGATTTGTTGCCATTCAGTTGCTAAGTAGTATCCCACTCTTTGCGACCCTTTGGATGGCAGTACTCCAGGCTTCCCTGTCCTTCACTATATTCTTCAGTTTGCTCAAACTCGTCCATTTAGTCAGTGATGCCATATAACCGTCTCATCCTCTCCTGTTCTCCTTCTGACCTCAGTCTTTACCAGTGTCAGGGTCTTTTCAAATGAGTCAGCTCTTTGCATCAGGTGGCCAAAGTATTGGAGTTTTCAGCTTCAGCCTCAGTCCTTCCAGTGAATATTCAGGACTGATTTCTTCTAGGATTGACTGATTTGATTTCCTTGCAGTTCAAGGTACTCTCAAGAATCATCTCCTTCACCACAATTAGAAAGCATCAAATTCTTTGGTGCTCAGCCTTCTTTGTGGTCCAACTCTCACATCCATATGTGACTACTGGAAAAACTATAACCTTTGGCTAGATGGACCTTTGTCAGCAAAGTGATGTCTCTGCTTTTTAATATGCTGTCTAGGTTTATCATAGCTTTCCTTTCAAGGAGTAAGCATCTTTTCATTTCATGGCTGCAGTCACCATCCATAGTGTTTTTGGAGCCCAAGAAAATAAAATCTGTCACTGCTTCTACTTTTTCCCCATCTATTTGCCATTAAGTGATGGGACTGGAAGCCATGGACTTAGTTTTTTGAACATTGAGTTTTAAGCCAGCTTTTTCACTCTCTTCCTTCACACTCCTCAAAGGCTCTTTAATTCCTCTTCCCATTCTGCCATTAGAGTGGTATCATCTGCATATCTGAGGTTGTTGATATTTCTCCTGGCAATCTGTGATTCCAGTTTATGATTCATCCAGCCTGGCTTTCACATGATATACTTTGTAAATAGTTAAATAAGTGGGGTGACAATGTACAGCTTTCACGTACCCCTTTCCCAATTTTGAACCAGTCTATTGTTTCATGTCTGGTTCTAACTGTTGCTTCTTGGCCTGCATACTGTAATGGCTTCCTCCAAATAACCAACTGAACTCTCTCACTTGTCTCAAGTCTGGTTAGATGTCCCATCCTCAGGAAGATCTCCCTTGTTACCCTATCTAAAATAGACCTTCCATGACCTCTTTATACCTTACTTTATATAGTTCATTTTTTTTCTAACACATTTTACTACTTAATAACATATTAGATAAAAAAAAAAACTCCCTCCTCATAAGGTGTAAACATCATGAGAACTGTTTAAGTTTCTGAGATATATAGTGCACAATATTTATTGAATTAATGAATGAATACATGCTGTGGAAATGAGAAATGCAAGATTATAAGGAGAATTGATATATTTGGAAAGAAACCTAAAATTCTGTTTTCATCATCTTCCATGATGATTAATTTTGTTTAGAACTCTTATACAGACTAAAGGCCTGCTTTTAATTAGAGGTTACACCACATACAGATACACAATCACACAGGTGTTTAGCCAATGACAAGCAAATTAAGATATTAAATATTTACCCAGTTTAGAGGAAAGAATTACATTTCAAAACCTTAGCTTTCTTTTTGAAGTTATTTCTATATGCAAACACTGTATTTATTATCTTTTTGACTTTTTTTTTTTTAACCACGGAGATGTTTTTTATCTTGAAATTCTCTAAGTGAACCAAGCTATATGCACAAAGTCTTAGTTCTGGTTTAAAATATTTGATTATTATACACACAGTGTCAATCTGCAGTAAGATTTAGCCAATATTGGCAGGTCAGTGTCTATATTTTTAAAGTATAGCAACAATTTCCCATTGAATAGAATGTTTACTCTGTAAACTTTCAGAAAAAGCTTGACACTATTTTTGAGATAGCTTTATGTATAAGACTTCTTGGTGACTCAGATGGTAAAAACTACCTGCAATGCGGGAGACCTTGGTTTGATCCCTGGGTCAGAAAGATCCCCTGGAGAAGGAAATATTTTTGCCTGGAGAATTCCATGGACAGAGGAGCCTGGTGGGCTACAGTCCATGGGGTCCGAAAGAGTCAAACACGACTGAGCAACTAATACTTTCACTTTCACTTATGCGTAAGACTATGACGCAAAGACAGTAGAGAAAGCTGTGTTAAAGCAGGATGTGGTGATTGTAGAATGTGGTGCCTTTTTCTATGCCTGCCTGTCTACCTGTTAGTGGTGAAGCCAGACCTTGCTCCTAGTCTAGGTTAGAATCTGGTTATTCTCTGAATTAACCTTTTATTCCTGCCATTGCCATTAACAGAGAATTCTTTTGGAATTGTAAAGCTTTAAATTCCTTGGGAAAGGAAGACTATGAATTTGGAAATGTGAGCATGGACTTTTCTGGAGCCAGGACACCACATAAATCAGAAGCACCCTGTACTAGGATCAGAGGCCCAGAAGCCACTGAATGAGGAAAGTAGGAGGGCAGTTTACTAATGATACTGCTGCCTGTTATTTGGCAAGGACCTCACATGGAAGGAAATGGCAACCCACTCCAGTATTCTTGCCTGGAGAATCCCATGGAGGGAGGAGCCTGGTAGGCTATAGTCCACGGGTTTGAAAAGAGTCGGACACTACTGAGCTACTTCACTTTCACTTTCACATACATCATCCTAGTTAGCCTTCACAATTATCCTACTAGGCAGATGTTATTAACCCTATTTTACAGAAAAGAAAATCTAAAACCCAAGAGATGAAATAACTTACTAATGTTTCCCAGTTAATAAATCATGAAGCAGGGTTTGAGCCCTGTTCTAAAAGGCTCAAAATTCATGCTTTTTGTGCTATACCGTATCACTAAAAGTGAAAAAAATGGTGATACAGACAAACTTAGGCACCATTACTCTGTGTTATTAATACTTGCCTAATGCTGTGTACTTTCAGATGGTAAAGAATCTGCCTGCTATGCAGGAGACCCAGGTTTGATCCCTGGGTTGAGGAGATCATTGGAGAAAGGAAATGGTACCCACTCCAGTATTTTTGTCTGGACAATTCCATGGATAGAGGAGCCTGGCGGGCTACAGCCCATGGGATTGCAAAGAGCTAGACATGACTGAGCAATAAACATACTGCTACTGCTGCTGCTACTAAGTCGCTTCAGTCGTGTCCGACTCTGTGCGACCCCAGAGACGGCAGCCCACCAGGCTCCCCCGTCCCTGGGCTTCTCCAGGCAAGAACACTGGAGTGGGTTGCCATTTCCTTCTCCAATGCATGAAAGTGAAAAGTGAAAAGTGAAAGTGAAGTCACTCAGTCGTGTCCTACTCTTAGCAACCCCATGGACTGCAGCCCACCAGGCTCCTCTGCCCATAGGATTTTCCAGGCAAGATGTACTGAGGGTGCCATTGCCTTCTCCGAATTAACATACACATGTACTTTAATCAAGTTGAGTATATGGAATAATAATGGAATATAATGTAAAATAAGTGTATTTTTTATTTGATAAGGACAGCCCTACCTTTAGGACTCTGGAGGTCACTGGAGTGGGAGTGTTCAAATTCATGAGGGCCTAAAGTGTTTTTAGGAGAAAAAACCATAAGTCTCCAAAACCAGCTTTCAGCACTCAAGTAGGTATGCCAGTATATTTATTACACAGTAAACAAGAGGGACCAAACCTGAAATACATAAGTAAACCCTGGAGGATAACCCAGGGAGCCTTTTAGGACATCCTCTGATGGAAAGTTGGGTTCAGATCATGTTTATCTGAATATTGAAAGAAACATCGCCTAAAATGCACCCACAAGGTGTTAAGTTAGGACACAGCTACACAAGTGCCATCACCTGGAATGGGCTGTGCAGTCCTTTCTACTGTGTTATAGTTTTCCTTAAGAATATTATTCCTCTAGTCTATGCTTGAGGGACATGTAAATCCTTTATCCCTAAATTCAGTCTTGTAGCCAGTGCCATCAAGTCCTCAGGGACACCCTCCTTCTTTAGTGTCCTTGAAACTAATTTTCTTCCTCACATGGTGGCGCTGGCCAGGGCTGGCAGTACCACTGGTGTGCATGGTGAAATGATTATTCCTACTGACTAGCATGGTCCTTCTTTTTGCAGGATCATATGCAATTTTGGATGATTCTCACTTACATAGGACATAGGATGAATGCAGGTTTCTGGCTACAGATAACTGAACTTTGACCCTTGACATTGCACTGTGTATGTATGCTCATTACCTGCTTCTTGCCTTTTCTCCACTATAAAGAATCTGAATATCTATCATGTTATGAAGCATGTTATCAAGCAGGAGAAAATTAAATGTGTTCTAATTGCAAGCTGAGGAAGTAGTCTGCAAAAAGGGGTAAATTCCAAAACATTAATCAGGGGAAAATAAATAGACAACTTTTTGTGCCAGTAAGAAAAGTATAGCATCAACATGAGCATTAGACACCTCTGAGTGCTAAGCTTTAATAACAGGGAGGGACACAGTATAAAATAGGCCCAGATCTTGATTACTTTCCTAATGAGAGTGAAGCCAGCATGGAAAAGTGACAACTTGAGATAATTCAAAATGTCACATTAGCTTTGGTTTCAATCTCTTCTATAACCAGTCTTCATAAAAACTGCTAATGAGTAGTAAATTAGACTGATTTGAGTTTTACTTCAATTTGCTTCTTGTGCAAATCTTTAGAGAAGGGTGTAAGGCAGTGGGATGTCGTAGATAGCATATTAGAGCAGAAGTCAAGCAACCTGAGTTAGAGGCTGCACTCTGCAATTAACAATCTGTGAGGCTCTGGGCAAGGCAGGCAAAGAAATTAGCTGTTCATGAACATCTGTCCGCCATGCATTGTGCTAGGTCCAAAGGAGACAGGTAAATAAAGCTGGTGCCAGTCCTCCAGCTGCTCACAGTCTGGTGGTGGAGACCGACATGTAGAAAGATAATCGGAATATCTTATGACAAGTCTTTCATAGTTATGGGCAATGGACTATGGGCATTCAGAATATAGGGCTGTGATTAAAATGAGAAAATCAAGAAGGGTACATGTAAGCAATAATTAAAATAACACATTTTTAGGAAGTATCAATACATTGAAAAGAGTAAAATGAAACAGATATTAACTTTAATCACATATTTTATTTAATCCAAAGTACTATTCAACATATAGTAGACATAAAGTTGTTAATGAGATAAGTTACATCCTTTTAACTCTTTTTTTTTTTTTTTTTTTTACTAAGTCTTGAAATTCAATGTGACATACAGTCACACAGCACATTTAAATCTGGACTAGCCACATTTCAAGTGCCTAGTGGCCACATGTGGCTAGTGGTTACCATCTTTAACAATGTAAATTAGTCTGCATCTATGTCCAAAAAAGACTTAAAGCATTTGTGCACCAGTCAATGAGGGATTCCTAGCTTAATAGGAGGACAGACAAAAAAAACATAGGGGCTTTAATTCTCAATAGCAATGGTTCTAATATATGGGTCATAAACTGATTCTGGACTGAGTTCATAAGAATCTTCTAGGAAGCTTGCAAAAGACAGATTCCTGGATCTTTGAGATTTCAAATCATTGGATTTGGGTAGAGCTTAGAAATGTGTATTTTATAAAAGAACTCTGATTATACTAGTGTGTGCAAGGCTGGGAACTACTGACAATCCACAGAATAGGAGCCCCTGTGATGATCATAAAGTCATTTAATTTTAGGTAGCATCAGCAGAAGAATAGTTTCTCTATTGGATGATCTGCAAGTTAAGTTTTCTTGAGAAACTGCATCCTTTCTCTTGGACTGGTGTGATGTCTAGAGTGGTCCTCCCTCCCCGTCAGTTCTGTCTACTTGTTCAGTGGAGAGTTGATGGTGTCTCTGCACCAAGCTTCAAGAAAGTGTGCATATTTCGTTTGCCCATTTGATTCACACATTTTTCTGATGTCTTTCAAATGAGTTGTCCCAAACTTGGCTATGAGATCTTCTTGTTGACAGTAAAAAAAAAAAAAAAAAAAAGAAAGAAAAACTTTCATGAACCCCTCTCCAGGTTTACCACATCAGAAAACTTAGGGAGTGGGGCCTCAAATGATTATTTTTTACAAACTCCCCAGGGATCACTTGGTGTCGGAAAAGTAGTTGGGTTGTAGTGACCTAGAGGAAAAGTAGTGGGTGTAGTGACCTAGAGTCTTTGGGAATGTATAACTAAGATTACTACTCTCACTGCCAGATTTAAGAGCTGTTTTGCCAACCATATAGAATGTGGTATAATGGCCTTAGGCAGTCCTTGTTTGATATTTGGCTCTTTAGCTTACTAACTGTGTGATCTTGTTGAGTTATTTACCATGTTTGACCCTTTGTTTCCTTATGAATAAAATGGGAATAATAATCAATTAATAAGGCTATTGTTAGTGCCTGGGGCTCACGTTTTGTTCTCGTTACGTTTGATCATCTGTGATCTCATTTGGTCTGATGACTTGATGAGATTTTAAGCTGATAACTTTCCAACTAACTTGCCCTCTTTCTTTAACCTGGACCATCTGTGACTAACTGTTTAAGCATTTTTTACTTGAAATATGATTAACTTCTCAAATATAACATGCCTAAAACATCACTCCCTAATCAGTTTCCAAAATCAGTTTCAACAGTAAATCTGACTCATCTTGCTGCTGCTGCTGCTAAGTCACTTCAATTGTGTCCGAATCTGTGCAACCCCATAGACGGCAGCCCACCAGGCTCCACCATCCCTGGGATTCTCCAGGCAAGAACACTGGAGTGGGTTGCCCTTTCCTTCTCCAATGCATGAAAGTGAAAAGTGAAAGTGAAGTCGCTCAGTCGTGTCTGACTCTTAGCAACCCCATGGACTGCAGCCTACCAGCTCCTCTGTCCATGGGAGTTTCCAGGCAAGAGTACTGGAGTGGGTTGCCATTGCCTTCTCCACTGACTCATCTTAATAAATGGCAATGCCAACTTCCAGTTGCATAGGTCAAAAACCTGGACTCATCCTTTATTCTCTTTCACATTTCACTTTAGCAAATCTTGTCATCTCTGCTTTTAAAAATAACAGAGTTTGATAACTTCTCATTAAGTCTACCATTACCATTCTGGTTATTTCTTGTCTTGATTATTTCAATAAGATAAACTATTTTCCTTTTTTGTTCTCCTTTTACTCATAGTTTGTTCTCAAAAGTCTAGCTAGAGCTACTTACTATTTTTTACCCAGAGGATATCAGAGAATTAAAAAAAAAAAAGTAGAACCTGATCAATTTTGTGAGACTTTCATGAGAAACAGGAAACTGGTCCAGCAAATATTTTGAGAGGGGCTCTTGGCTGAGATATTGGATCCGTATCCCATAAAACTTTCTAACATAGATTGTTACTTTGATTGTTCTTTCTTCTGGAAAGTGGATATCTATGGAATTTATTACCTGTTTTTTCATTCTCTAGGGATTTTCCTAACCACTGTCCACCTGACTGTACAGGAATTACTATTTTGATTAAGTGTGGCCATATTCCCTTAAAATGTGGTTGACT
>NW_020868189.1:0-19621 GCF_003369695.1 Bos indicus x Bos taurus
CTGAGCGACTGAACTGAACTGAATATTCCATTATGATATATGTACCACACCTTCTTTATCCATTCATCTGTCCATGGACAGCTAGGTTGCTTCCAAGTTCTAGCTATTGTAAATAGTGCTGCAATGAACAGTGGGATATATGTGTCTTTTTTCAATTTTGGTTTCCTCAGGATATATGCCTAGGAGTGGGATTGCTGGTTCATATGGTGGTTTTATTCCTAGTTTTTTAAGGAATCTCCATACCGTCTTCCATAGTGGTTGTATCAGTTTTACATTCCCACCAACAGGGCAAGAGCATTCCCTTTTCTCCACACCCTTTCCAGCACTTATTGTTTGTAGACTTTTTAATGATGGCCATTCTGACTGGTGTGAGGTTATATCTCGTGGTAATTTTGATTTTCATTTCTCTAATAACGAGTGATATTGAGCATTTTTTCATATGTTTGTAAGCCATCTGTATGTCTTCTTTGGAGAATTGTCTGCTTAGGTCTTTTTTCCACTTTTTGATTGGGTTGTTTGTTTTTCTGGCATTGAGTTGTATGAGCTGTTTGTATATTTTGGAAATTAATCCTTTATCAGTTATTTCGTTCTATTATTTTTTCTCCCATTCTAAGCGTTGTCTTTTCACCTTGCTTATAGTTTCTTATGCTGTGCAAAAGCTTTTAAGTTTAATCAGTTTACTTGTTTACTTTTGTATTCATTTCCGTTACTCTAGGAGGTGTGTCATAGAGGATCTTGCTTTAATTTATGTTATTGAGTGTTCTGCCTTGTTTTCCTCAAAGAGTTTTATAGTTTCTGGCCTTTCATTTAGGTCTTTAATACATTTGGAGCTTATCTTTGTGTATGGTTTTAGGAAGTGTTCTAATTTAATTCTTTTACATGTAACTGTCCAGTTTTCCCAACACCATTTATTGAAGAGACTGTCTTTGCCCCATTGTATATTCGTGCCTCCTTCATCAAAAATAAGGTACCCATAGGTGCATGGCTTTATTTCTTGACTTTTCTATCTTGTTCCATTGGTCTATATTTCTGTTTTTGTGCCAGTACCATACTGTCTTGATAACTGTAGCTTTGTAGTATAATCTGAAGTCAGGAAGGTTGATTCCTCCAGCTCCATTCTTCTTTCTCAAGATTGCTTTGGCTATTTGCGGTCTTTTGTGTTTCCATATGAATTGTGAAATTTTTGTTCTAGTTCTGTGAAAAATGCCATTGGTAATTTGATGGGGATCACATTGAATCTGTAGATTGCATTTGGTAGTATAGCCATTTTCACAATATTGATTCTTTCTACCCAGGAACATGGAATATCTCTCCACCTGTTTATGTCATCTTTGATTTCTTTCATTAGCATCTTATAATTTTCTGTGTACAGTTCTTTTGTCTCCTAAGGTAAGTTTATTCCTAGATATTTAATTTTTTTTTGTTGCAATGGTGAATGAATTGATTCCTTAATTTCTTTTCTGATTTTTCATTGTTAGTATATAGAAATGCCAGTGAGTTCTGTGTTATTGATTTTGTATCTGCAACTTTGATAAATTCACTGATTAGCTCTAGTAATTTTCTGGTACTATCTTTAGGGTTTTTATATGTACAGTATCATGTCTCTGCAAACAATGAGAGATTTATCTCTTCTTTTCTGATCTGGATTCCTTTTATTTTTTTTTTTCTTCTCTGATTTCTTGTAGCTAGGACTTCCAGAACTATGTTGAATAATAGTGTAAAAGTGTACGCCCTTATATTGTTTCTGATTTTAGGGAGATTACTTTCGTTTTTCACCATTAAGAATGTTTGCTGTAGGCTTCTTATACATGGCCTTTACTATGTGGAGGGTAGGGTCTTTCTATGCCCATTTTTTGAAGAGTTTTAATCATAAATGGGTGCTAGGTTTTGTCAAAGGCTTTTTCTGCATCTATTGAGATTATCCTATGGTTTTTATCTTTCAATTTGTTAATATAGTTATACCACATTGATTGATCTGTGTATATTGAAGAATCTGCATTCCTGGAATAAACCCAGCTTGATCATGGTGTTTGAACTTTTTGATGTGTTGCTGAATTCTGTTGCCAAATTTTGTTGAGGATTTTTGCCATCTATGTTCATCAGTGATATCAGCCTGTAGTTTTCTTTTTTTATGTCAACTTTGTCTGGTTTTGGTATCAGGGGGTGATGGCAAGCCTTGTAGAATGAGTCTGGAAGTGTTCCTTCTCTCTGCAATTTTTTGAAAGAGTTTAGAAGGATAGGCATTAGCTCTTCTCTAATGTTGATAGAATTCTCCTGTGAAGGCATCTGGTCTGGGCTTTTGTTTTTGGGAGATTTTTGATCACAGCTTCAATTTCAGTGCTTGTAATTGGGTTGTTCATAATTTCTATATCTCCCTGGTTCAGTCTTGGAAGATCGAACTTTCTAAGAATCTGTCCATTTCTTCCAAGTTATCTATTTTATTGCATATAGTTGTTCATAATAGTCTTTTATAATCCTTTGTATTTCTGCATTGTCTGTTGTAACCTCTCCTTTTCATTTCTAATTTTGCTGATTTGATTCTTCTCTCTTTTGTTCTTGATGACTATGGCAAAAGGCTTGTCAATTTTGTTTATCTTCTCAAAGAGCCAGGTTTTAGTTTATTAGGCTTTACTATTGTTTCTTTCATTTCTTTTTCATTTATTTCTGCTCAGATCTTTATGATTTCTTTCCTTCTATTAATTTTTTGGGTTTTTTTTTTGTTCTTCTTTTCCCACTTGTTTTAGGTATAAAGTTAGGTTGTCTATCAGATGTTTTCTTGTTTCTTTCACTGCATTCCATAGGTTTGAGTTGTCGTGTTTTCATTGTCATTTGTTTCATTAATTTTTTATATCCCTTTTTATTTCTTCAGTAACCTGTTGGTTACTTAGAAACGTGTTTAATCTCCATGTGTTTGTGTTTCTTACAGTTTTTTTTTTCCTGTAATTGATATCTAGTCTCATAGTGCTGTGGTCAGAGAAGATGCTTGATATGATTTCAATTTCTTAAATTTACTGAGGTTTTATTTGTGACCTAAGATGTGGTCTATCTTGGAGAATGTTCCATGTGTACTTGAGAAGAAGGTGTATTTTTCTGCATTTGGATGGAATGTCCTAAAGATATCAGTGAAATCCATCTCATCTAAGGCATCATTTAAGACTTGTGTTTCCTTACTAATTTTCTGTTTTGATGATCTGTCCTTTGGTGTGAGTGGGGTGTTAAGGTCTCCTACTATTATTGTGTTACTGTTGATTTCTCCTTTTATGTCTGTTAGTGTTGTCTTATGTATAGAGGTGCTCCTATGTTGGGTGCATAGATATTTACAATTTTTATGTCTTCCTCTTGGATTGATCCCTTGATCATTATGTAGTATCCTTTCTTATCTCTTTTAATCCTCTTTGTTTTAAGGTCTATTTTGTCTGATATGAAGATTGCTACCCCAGCATTCTTTTGCTTCTCATTTGCAGGGAATATATTTTTCCATCCTCTCACTTTCAGTCTATATGTGGCTTTAGGTCTGAAGTGGGTTTCTTGTAGACATCATATATATGGGTCTTGTTTTTGTATCCATTCAGCCAGTCTGTGTCTTTTGGTTGGAGTATTTAATCCATTTACGTTTAAAGTAGTTACTGATATATACATTCCTATTGCCATTTTCTTAATTGTTTGGGGTTAATTTTGTAGATCTTTTTTCTTCTCTTGTATTTCTCGACTATATAAGTCCCTTTAACATTCGCTGTAAAGCTGGTTTGGTGGTACTGAATTCTCTTAAATTTGCTTGTCTGAAAGGCTTTTTATTTCTCCATCAATTTTGAATGAGATCCTTGCTGGGTACTGTAATCTTTACTACAACTTAATCTTGGTTGCAGATTTTCCCCTTTCAGTACTGTAAATATATCCTGCCATTCCCTTCTGGCCTGAAGAGTTTCTGCTCAAAGATCAGCTGTTAAGCATATGGGGTTTCCCTTGTATGTTACTTGTTTCTCCCTTGCTGCTTTTAATATTCTTTCTTGGTTTAGTCTTTGTTAGTTTGATTAATATATGTCTTGCCATATTTTTCCTTGGGCTTATCCTGTATGGGACTCTTTGTGCCCTTGGACTTGATTGACTATTTCCTTTTCCATGTTGGGGAAATTTTCAACTATCATCTCTTCAAAAATTTTCTCATACCCTTTTTTTTTCTCTTCTTCTTCTGGGACCCCTATAATTCTAATGTTGGTGCATTTGATATTGTCTCAGAGGTCTCTTGAGACTATCCTCAGTTCTTTTTATTCTTTTTACTTTATTCTTCTCTCCAGAACTTATTTCTACCATTTTATCTTCCAACTCACTGATTCATTCTTCTGTTTCAGATAGTCTGCTATTGATTCCTTCTAGAGTATTTTTAATTTCAGTAATTGTGTAATTTGTCTCTGTATGTTTACTCTTTAGTTCTTCTAGGTCTTTGTTAATTGATTCTTGCATTTTCACCATTTTGTTTTCAAGGTTTTTGATCACCTTTACTATCATTATTCTGAATTCTTTTTCAGGTAGTTTGCCTATTTCCTCTTCATTTATTTGGACTTCGGTGTTTCTAACTTGTTCCTTCATTTATGTAGTGTTTTTCTGTCTTTTTATTATTATTATTATTTAACTTATTGTGTTTGAGGTGTCCTTTTCCCAGGTTTCAAGGTTGAATTATTTCTTCCTTTTGGTTTCTGCCCTCCTAAGGTTGGTCCAGTGGTTTGCGTAAGCTTCATATAGGGTGAGATGTGTGCTGAGTTTTTGTTTGATTTTCCTCTGATGGGCAGGGCTAAGTGAGGTGGTAACCCTGTCTGCTGATTATTGGGTTTGTATTTTTGTTTTGTTTGTTGTTTAGATGAGGCATCCTGCACAGGGTGCTACTGATGGTTGGGTGATGCAGGGTCTTGTATTCAAGTGGTTTCCTTTGTGTGAGTTCTCACTATTTGATACTCCCTAGGGTTATTTCTCTGGTAGTCTAGGGTCTTGGAGTCAGTGCTCCCACTCCAAAGGTTCAGGGTTTGATCTTTTTTTTTACCGCAGGCTCTGCAGGGAGCATGAGGTAACTTTTGCCCTGAAGCTCCAGCAAATAATATCAAGTATTGGGACAGGTTGTCATTTAGCAAGTTCTGTCCAGTGTTTGAGGCTCTGAAACTTTAAGAGACATATCGAGAACTTGTCTGCAGCAAGGTCCTGCATCTCACCATGTGCGTCAGAGAGTGGGCAGGATATGGAGGCCTTCTTCACTCCAGAGCAGAGATTAAGGGATCATGTTTTAATCACCCTCCTGATGATTCTGATACATGCTAAATGTGGGAACCACTTTGCTAAGTAATGTGGCGTGACTGAGTGAAAGTCTTCATGGTAGGATTTCAATAAAGACTTCTCTTGCTAATTAAATACTTATCTGTCTTTGCACCCTGAACGGTACATGGCATTAATTTTGTGTAGCACAGATACTGGCTTAGAGGGTAAAGTGTCCACCTGCAATGCAGGAGACCTGGGTTCGATCCCTGGGTCGGGAAGATCCCCTGGAGAAGGAAATGGCAACCCACTCCAGTACTTTTGCCTGGAGAATCCCATGGACAGAGGAGCCTGGTGGGCTACAGTCCACGGGGTCGCAAAGAGTTGGACATGACTGAGCAACTTCACTTTCTCTACTTGGTGTATGACAGACTGGGGGTTAGGGACATTTATGCTACTGATGACTAACAGTAATATTTATGGAGTGTATGATGTGAGCTCTGTTCCAGAGGAAGAGTTAAACAAAATATCATTATTCATTGACTGAAATTTTAATATCTTTGGAATTAGGATGTATTTTATAACCAATAGAATGTCATAGTTTAATGATGTGTCCTAATAATCAATAGTGTTTTAGATGCAATAAAATTCAGCAGGAAGTGTGTGTGGTCCTTATTATTTTTGATAAAATTTAGTGTGTATGACTGTGCGTGTGAATGTGTTTATATACTGCCTTTTCCATTTACGTGTAACAAACATAACTGTTTAACACTGAACTCTGGGTTCACAGGGGCAAAAATGTTGTGAAACATTCTGAGCCTTTAATATTCTCTTTGAACATATAAGAGGCACTTTTAGAAGAGAATGACGAGTAATAATTTACATTCACCATTTCCCAAAGGGATAACACAGATCCAGCTTCCTCAACTTCATTGTCTACTCCTCAGGAATTTCAAAATACACAAAGAAAAATGTGAAGTTGGTTTCATCTTTCCAAGCAGTAGCTTGAATCTTACCATACTTAGTCAATACTTGGAAAAATAACAAGTTTATTTGGCTAGGATTTAATATAACAGCTCTAATGATCTATTATATATTTGCCATTTTGGTTATTTCTTGTTTGAGGCAAGCACATAATTGTGCATAGTGTGTTTGTAAAAGCAGAAAGGAGAAAGGATTCATTTGAAGCTTGGCTATCCCCACTGCACAACAGGCCCCCACAGAGAAAGAAGGGCATGGCTTTCTGAGTGGCAGTCTTAGTTTTGGCAAAGATGTTATTAGGAATAGCACATTCAAATTTTCTAGTATTTTCTGACCAAGGTTAGAAATAAGACTTATTCTGAAATGTGGTTTGGGGTTGGAATTTGTTGTTGTTTAGTCGCTAAGTTGTGTCCAACTCTTTGGGACCCCATGGACTATAGCCGACCAGATTCCTCTGTCCATGGGATTTCCCAGGCAAGAATACTAGAGTGGCATTACTATTTCCTTCTTCCTGCCTAGGGATCAAATCCGCATCTCCTGCATTGGCAGGTGGATTCTTTACCACTAAGCCACCGGCGAAGCCCTTGGGTTGGAATGCCTAACTCCAAACACATTATTCTCCTCTGTAAATACTATCAATCAATAGTTGCCTTGCCTGATGACTGACATACAAACCATAGCACTCGAGACTCTGCACAACAAGACCCTTATCTTCTATTATGTTATATCTCCCCTTCACTGACCTTATTTCTCCACCAAGCTTGACAAACTGGGATCTCTTGGCTACACCCCACCTTTTCCAGCCTCTATGGTTTGCAAGAAAATCCCAAATATGCTATTAAAATTCTATCTATCCTTGGATGACCTTATCTCAGGTATCATCTCTCTCAGGGAGCCTTCCCCTGTTTTCTCCAACCAACCCAATCTGCCTATCCTGTGATCCTAAGATTTTTTTTTTTTTTGCCTGATATTTATATTTTACCACTTTCTTATTAAATTTCCCATAATAGCACAGTGCATCTTGAAGTATGGTCAATGACATTAATATTAGAGAACTCCTGAAGCCTGTTCCAATGCTATTGAACCAGGATCTGCAGCATGGGACTCAGGAATATGCATATTTAATAAACTTTCTAGTGATTCTACTGAATTTTGAGGATTGCTGGTGTGGTGGAAAAGGCTCCCCTACATTTTTATAAGTTATAGAAAATTTCATACATATTCAAAAACAGAATGGATAAAAGAATGTATCTTCATGAGCTTAACATTCAAGTTTAGCAATGATGAAAACAGGGCTAACCCTGTTTCACCTACACTCTCCTCCACTTTTCCTAGCCCTTTAGATTATTTTGAGAAAATATCAGTTATTATATAATTTCATCTATAAATGTTTCTTCCCTGATGCTGGAAAAGATTGAGGGCAGAAGCAGAAGAGGGCACCAGAGGATGCGATGGCTGGATGGCATCACTAATGCAATGGACATGAATTTGGGCAAACTCCTGGAGATGGTGAGGGACAGGAAGGCCTGGTGTGCTGCAGTCATGGGGTTGCAAAGAGTCGGACATGACTGGGTGACTGAACAACAACAATGAAATCTAAAAGATAAGAACCATTTTACTTTAAATCATAATCACAACAGCATTACCACTCCTAAAACCCCCTAATTCCTTGGTGTGGTAGGCAGGACATTAGTCTCCTACCCTATTCCCCTTAAGAGGTCCTCAGCCTAATCTTGGGAAAATGAAAACATAGCAAATGGGGCTTTGCAGATGTAATTAAGGTTAGAAGCCTTAAGACAGAGAGACTCTTCTGGATTATTTGGGTAGGCACAATCTGATCACATGAGCTCTTAACAAGCAGACAGTTGTCTTCACCTGGAAGAGGAGGAGAAAAGTAGAAGAAAGATGCAATGGGAAGGAAATTTCGAGAGATTCTGAATGTGGAAAGAGTTTAACAAGTTGTTGCTGGCTCTGGGATGGAGGGATCATGAGCAAGGACCAGAAAGAGGCCTCTAAGAACTAAGAAATTTTTTTTCTGGCTAAGGGATAACAGGAAATGGAGATCTTAGTCCTACAGCATAAGAAACTTGATTCAGTCAACAACCTCAATAGTTTGAAACAGATTCTTCCCCATAGCCTTCATAAAGGCCCAGCTGATGTCTTGATTTTGGCCTTGTGAGACTCTAAGCCAGCCACCCCAACTATGCTGTACTTAGATTTTGACCTGAAGAATTGTGAAATAAAAAGTGGGAGCTAGTTTAAGCTGCCAAATTTGTGGTAATTTGTTATGGTGGTGATAGGAACTAATATACTTGGTATCATTGAATATCTAGTTGGTATTCACTTTTACTTTACTGTTAAGAAAGCATTTTATATAGTTGATTTGTTTGAATTGGTATCTAAGCAAGGTTCATACATTTCATTTGGTTACTCTGCATCTTAGTCCTCTTTTAGTCCATAAGTCCCCCCTTTCTCTTTTCCTCTCTATCAATTTATTTGTGTAAGAAACCAGGTTGTTTTGAACTGAACAATTTCTCATAGTTTGGACTTTTACAAGTTCATGGTATAGTTTAACAGGTTCCTCTATCCCCTGTTTTTCCCCTGCAAGCTGATGGTAGTTTTAGTGACTTGGTCAGATTCAGGCCTGGTTTTTCTAACAGGTTATGTGTACACCTTCCTGCTGTATCACACTGGGATCCCCTTAGGGATATAATTCCCCCTTAGGTTTTTTTACCTAATCAATTTATGAGTTATTGATGATTATTACCTAGAATTATTGGATTGGCCAAAAGTTCATTCGAATTTTTTGTGTGTGGTAGTCTCTCAGTCGTGTCCGACTCTTTGTGACCCCATGGACTGTAGCCCACCAGGCTCCTCTGTCCATGGGATTTCCCAGGCAATAATACTGGAGTGGGCTGCCATTTCCTTCTCCAGGGGATTTCCCAACCAGGAATCAAACCCAGGTCTCCCGCATTGTGGGCAGACTCTTTACCGTTTGAGCCACCAGGGAAGCCCAATTTTTTTTTTTTTTTTTTTCGGTAAGATGTTATAGAAAAATTCAAATGAACTTTTTGGCCAACCCAATATTTCTGCATTAATGGTTGCAGAGTGGTGATTTTCTAAATAAATTTCTAAATTTATCATTCCTCTTTCACTTATTAGTTAGAATTTTCCCAAAACACCGAACTATTCAGTTAATCCAAGATACAGCTGAGGCAGGGAAGTCAGGATAACTGTTTGATTCTGCAAAGGCTTTGAAGACCAGTCTGGTACTAATCCTACATATGCTGTGTAGTAGTTAATTTGCCTTGTGCAAAGCATTGTACCTCTCTGTGCCTCAAGTTCGTTATTATAAAAGTGAGACGGCATAGCAGACTTATTACAATCTTTTAAAATTTAACTTATGTAAAGGCACCATGCCTGCTACAGAGTAGTGCTCATCAAGTATCTGTAATCACAGTTAAGTCCTCCTACGATGGTCCTAGGATTGGGCCCTATGCGGATCTCTGACAATGCATTCTGACAATGAATCTTCAGCTTGCTCGCTGAGCCTGCTCTGGAAAACTACATCTGCCTCTTTCAGGGTTTGGGATGGGATGGGGATTGCTCCTGGTATGTTTGTAACTCCAAGCCTTCCCTTCCTCCCTGGGCTTCCCAAGGCCGTTTCACAGCCCCTTGGAGCTACAGCTGTGACTGCAGTTGGATGGGCTCACTCCAGCTTGTCGGGGGCAGCCCCAAGGCTTCTTGTAGATGTTTCCCCAGAGTTTACAGTTTGTGGTCAAGTTCATATTTCACTGCAGACATTTTCAGCAGGGAGCATGGGGAGCAGTGCAGGTGGTGGTGGTTAGGAGAGGGTGGTCTGATTCTCCTCCCAGCTTGGCTATCAGCTGGCTGTGTGGCAAGCCACTGGAACAAGGTCCCAAACCAAGACGGGTCTCCGAGGCCCCTTCCAGTTTGAACCTGTCTTCACTGGAGTGCTAAAAGCACAGAAAGCAGGTCCAGAGGGATTTTGCCTACTCTGTGGACTTCCCACAGGCTCTCCGATGTCAGGACTCCCAAACAAGAATTGTCCTCCCTCCAGCCTGGCTGGGCTGAGTGACCGTCTCTCTAACTGGCTGTGACCCTCTCAGGCCTGTTCTGCATAATCAGAATAAATTGGAAGCTAAAATATTTGTCCAGGCAATTCTGATCAAAAACTCCCCTAGCTTTGATCTCTCAGTCAAAACAAGGTATTCTCCCTCAATTCTGACGACATTAACCTTGAGTACTTATTTTGCTGGGAAGGCAGGCTTCTCAGGGCTCATTAAGGTCCTTTCTCAGCCACTCAGCCCTGACCAGGCCCAGGGCTTTTGTGCTTTGCCTCTGTAAAGTAAATAGTTATTGGCAAGTGTGGAGTTTGGTCTGGAAACTCATACTTCAGTGGTGACAAGGGCTACCTGACTTTTGCTGCATGTTCAGGAACTAGGTTGAGCACCCCCAGAGAGGGACAGCTGGAGGGTGGGGGCACCAAAGGGAGGGGCAAGCACCTGAGAGGTAACACTCTTTGGGAGAGATTATGGGGATCAAGCAATCTTTCTTTCCATTTTTCTGCAAAGAGAATTGTTCAGACGTTTTGGCAGGTAGCTCTGTTAGGTAAATGATTGGTCTCTGCTGGTTGTATTAACCACAGGAAGCCTACCTTCCTCCCTGCCCTTTCCCTCAGGTTGAGTGGGGAATGCTTAAAAACCTGTGATTGTAAAATTGGGGGCATGGGCAGAAGCTAAGTAATCTTTCCTGCTTCTACCACAGGCAGAGAAAGAACATTGAAGACCAATACACTGATTTTTATTATGAGTGTTATTTTTTAGATAACCTCATTAGCTGTCTGAGGACATCTACTGTATTTTGTCAGCCAAGAATTCTTTCATTTGGACTGGCTACAGGGTCCTGTGGTGCATGGAACTGCTAATTACTGCAACTACCTCCACCCACCCTTATTTCAGCCAAGAGGGTGGGTACATGGCACAGGCAGGCCAATGGAAGTTTATCCCATCTTCTGGGGTGGGTGACTGGTCCTGAGATGGAAGCTAACCCCATCCAGGCCTATCAGAGCACTTTAGGGGGGTGGGTTTCTGAGGCTCTCAGTTCCATGGGCTGCTGAGATGGTCTGATCTAAGTTCCAGTTACCTGCAGCCACGCTCCTTTCTCCATAACTTCCCCAATATGAAGGCGCCATCTGCTGTAGGAGAGATCAGTACTCAGTGAGAGGCCTGAACCAAAAATATAGAAAAGTGTCACTAGTCTAACTTTACCGGTGAACTTTCCCTGTTAGATGAGTTGAGTTTCTGGGTTTGCATCACGTGCAACCAAAAGAGTTTTGGCTCAGACAGGGATTACAAATCCAGACCAGGATTTAAATTTCAGTCTGCCACTTACTTACTAGCTGTGTGAACTCTGGCAACTTGCTTAACTTCTCTGATCCTGTTTCCTTATCTATAAATGGGGAAAATGATATAGATCTCAGAGGATTATTATTAATATAAAGATTGAATGAGATAATATATATTAGGTGCTCAGTTCGACAGGTGACAGGCACTCAACAAATATTTATTAGTACATAAAATAGTATTTTGTTGAATTAATCTAAGGAATGTTTTAATTCTTAGATAAACTTTTGCTTTTCAAAGTAGGTTATAGGTATTGTTGGAAGTGCACCGTGGTAGGCCAGGGGCACCAGCAATCTCAGAATAAACATACAGCCCTTCTTAGATCAGCAATTAATTCAATATATTTTTATATTAAAAGAATATGGATTGTGTGTTATGGAATAGAATATAAGTCACATGATTCTTTGGGATAAAAGAGAAGAATTCAGAGGAACTCCTTGGCATGTACAATGGACACTGTCCTCTCCCATTAAGTGTGCTCTCAAGACAGGCGGACACCACACACAGAAGAGGGGAGCATAGGCTGGGGTTGCGGAGGTGGTGGCCTCAGCCTGCCTCGGGCTCCCTGTGCCTCTGGTGGGTCTGGGCAAGCCATTTGAACTTCTCTCCGCCTTTTTTTCTCATCCAAAAATGAGTTGCTCGTCCTAAAAGTTTCTTTAAGAGTCTAACATTCCATCTTTGCCATGTGAATTAAATGAATTCCATGTCAAGCAGAAATGTTGAAAAAGGATTGAGTGGATTAATTTATTAGTTATAGGGCTTATCTAGTTTAAATTTCAGTCCAATTCTATGATTCTATTTCTGAACCTTAACCATGGACAGTGCCATAATTCATGACTGGCATGGATATTGTCTAAACTTAGGCACACATAAGTGCACCTAAATTTTATAGTAGTAGTTGAAAAGTAATTGTTCAGTGTTAACTTTACTACAAATCAAATCTATAATAATACTACCATAAGGCATATATATCATAACACTATCATAGAATCAATAATCACATAATGATTTAATATTTTAATACTGATCATATGGGTTTAAAGCTGAAAGAAAGTTAGCTAGGTATAAACCCAAGTGCGGTATCCCTAGAAGGAGAAGATGAAGGTTTTCTTTTTTAAATACACAGGTCACACCAATGCTTTGCTTTGCCTCATAGAGTGGGAAGGAGAGAAGGGCACTGGGACAGAGACATTTGTTTGCCAAATTCCCCCTGGTTCCTTGACCTGGTGCCTATGAGGCTCTCTGTGTGGTCCTTCCTCCATCCTCTTCAGTAGGACAGACCCTGTTGGGATCGATGGAAAGGAGGGTACCAGGCCTCTGTGGCGTGGTAGGATGGATGGGAGGACCAGAGCACCAAGACCGTGTGGGATGCTCAGGGGGAGCAGCTTGGGTGGAGCAGGAGGCTTCCCCCACGTTGTCATGTAAGTGTGTGGGGTGGACTTAGGAGGCATCCAAGATGACTCTGTCATTACAAAGATTGTCTTTGGTAACTTGGAAATGGTTTAATTCAGGATGAACATGATTTTTCTTTTCTCCTAATTAATTTATTTTCTACCAAAGAAATTGACTGTGTCCCTTTAAGCAGCACCAACCCCAGAGCAAGGTGCCCCTGGAGGGAACCATGGGATCAATTTTTTAGCTGGGGCCTGTGCAGCTTGGCTGTAGGGCTTAAGGCTTTTAACTTGCTTATACATAGAGTGGCTTGAGCTCTATACATCACCAAATCAATGCAAATCAGTTTACTTGAAGCTGGTTCAATTTTAAAAGAATTTCATTAACCAGCAATAAAAGGCCTAGTTTAATATAATTACTATAGGATCCCAAGCTCATCAGGAAGGATTCCTTTTCTATAATGATCTTAACATTTATATTATGGCATTTTCTAAGAAAAAAAAAGGAAATGAAAAAGCGTACTAGAGGAAGATGCTGAAAATAATATTTTCATTCCTATGAAATTCAGTGTTGGAACTACCATTTAACCAACTTTCCGCCCCAAATGGCAAGGACCTCAGGGAGGAAACATATTTATGCAAACATTTGTATGTGGGTGTCTACAGGCACACACCCCTGGACACATGTTTGATGCATTATCTAATTCGCACAGAACTATAACCATTCAAAGACAGAAGAGACCTTAGTGGCATTTAATACAATTGCTTAATTTTACAGAAGAAACTGATGCTCAGAGACCATAAATGGTGATCAAAGGTCAGCCATCTGGTTAGCAGTGATGAGGGCCTGGAAATTAGGTCTTTGCTCTCCTGACTGGTGTCAAAACCCAAAATCCCCTGTCCCCCTCTTAGCAGAAGAGGAGAGGCATGGTGGGAAATCACCTCCCTGTAAGTGCTTTTATTAAAAAAGAAGGAAATCCTGCAATTTGCAACTACATGGTTGAAGTTTGAAGTGGAATAAGCCAATCACAGAAGGACAAATACTGCATGATTCTGCTTATTGGGAGGTATCTAAAGTCATCAAATTCATAGAATCAAAGAGAGGAATGGTGATTGCCAGGAGGGGGAAACAAGGAGTTGATAATCAACTGGCATAAAGTTTCACTGAGGCAAGAAGAATAAGTTCTAGAGATCAGCTTGCAACACTACATGGAGCTACTGTAGGTAGCTGAACTTTGTACCTTAAAGTTTTGTTAAGAGGACAGACCTCACATTAAGTATCCTTACCATAATACAAAACCACCAGGTCATCTAGCTGAGTGCAGTGTGGACACTGAATGATTACTGTTGGATCACCCCACTCGGACCTGAACTCCTCAAGGGCAAGGAAGTGGTATCTCATTCACCTTTGCATCCCAAATTTCTCTCTTGAGACTGGAATACAGAGGACGCTCAGTAGTGCCTTCTGAGGTGGGAATGAATGGATAAAGAGGACTGGTGATCTGTAAAGCAAATGCTCATAACGTGTACTTGGAAAGTGCACGGGGCTGGTTGGTCTCTAGTCACCCTGTCCAGGCCTCACCTTCATTCTCCTCTGCCCTGCTCAATACCCTCAGGTGCTGACCCCTTCTGAGGGCTACATTCCTCAGGCTCCCCTCGCCCTCTGGCCTCTGGTTGGGCTTGGCAGATGGGAGGCATCAGCGGGAGAAAGGAAGGTGATGGAGAGTGAGGTTGGGGTGTTTCTCCCCTTCCTTCCATGCTTCACTGCCTCGTTCTGTGGTTCTGTGACTGCGGACTTCAACTCCGGCCTGGGAGGCCCTCCAAAGCAGCTATCAGTATGGCTATCTCGTTCCTTGCCCCTAAAGACCTGGGATATGACTTCCTGCCATTGCTCGTGCCTGACTGCCTCAGAATCCATTTGGGGTCCCTTTGACCTGCCCATATGTCTTCAGTGTGAAATAGTCTCTAAGTGGAATTGCATTTGCTGCCAGGGCCTTTGCCTCACAATCCTGAAAGTAGTTCTTTTAAGGGTGTCCACAGACATCAGTAGCTTATTAAATACTAGTTTGTAACAGGCTTTTAAAAACAGAAAACAAACATCCAAAGGATGAATTGGTTCCTTCTGAATTATCCTGAAATTTTAGTCATTGTGTTTTACAGTTCAGAGGAAGAAGGAGAAGAAGCCTGCAGGGTGCACAGCACAGCAGTACTGAGACAGCAACATGCCCATTTTACAGATGAGGAACATGAAGCTTTAAAGAGCCACCTGTCCCATCCAGGGTTGGCTCCCAGCCTCTGGCAGAGATCAAGGCTGCATTGTGTCTGCTAAAATAGTTTGTGAGCAGAAGGAGAACCTAACAGGAGTTCTTTACCAGAAAGGCCAGTTGGGCCAGCAAAGGGCAGATTTGGGGCTTCAGTGGTAGAGTCCATTTTTCCTGAACTATACAGGAAAGTAACATTCTGCTCTGGTGAGGGCTGCTTAAATTCTTCAGGTGAGAACAAATTTTCCCTAAGGCTACAACCAAGAGCTACGGTATCTCACGGCTTCTCTTTTCTGAAGAAAGCCCACTGGAATGGTCTTGGAATGCCAGCAGCATTCATAAGTGCAGGGAGAAAGATGCCAGTGGTGGCGAGGTCAGCCTTGCGCCATGGTGGAAGCCTGCAGAAAACAGGGTCTGATTTAGAGCAGATGTGAGAGGCTGCGAGGGGCCGTCTGTCCTCAGCTCGTTCAGCCCTTCTGTTGTGTCTGCCTCTGTTGCTGCCTCAGCCCCCAGTGGCCTGGGCTAGCGCCACTCTATTTTTTAGTTCACATTTCACCTTTCTGTCTAGGAGGTGCTTTTCCAGCGTAGGAAACACACTGCAGCCACGGGATCAAGTGCTGACCTCCTCACCTCAGCAAGCCCCTGTGACCTTGGGTGGGGGGAGCGTCTCCCACTTGGGGCTCAGGGGGACTCCTTCTGGGGGTCTTGGAGGAAAGCCTGTCATGGTCCATGAATTCTTTAAGACTGCTTAGTGGAAGTCGTTGCCAAGAGACCTTGGACACTATCTTGGCAGCAAGGAATACACGGGCAAGGGAGGGGCCCCTGGATTGTATAAGTGATGGCCCAGACTTGTGGAAAAAGGCATCGAGGTTCTCCTTCCCCTCATGCAGGATCTACACTGGGCTTTACAAAATGCAGCTCTCCCCATCTTCTTCATTCTTGAGGTCAGTCAGGAGAAGGGGAGAAAAACTATGTATCAAATTTCTATTATTTATTGTTACTGTTGGAAACAATATTTACATGCTAATTAGGGAACATTTTGAACATGTAGACAAAAATTCAACCAACTGGGATTGAACCTGGGTCTCCGCATTGTAGGCAGACGCTTTACCATCTGAGCCACCAGGCAAGTCCACCATGTAGAGATAGTTGCTATTAAAATATTAATATATCTACTTCTAATCCTTTTGAGTTACATATATTTTTTATAGTTATAATCAGATAGTAAATACAAAATTGCATGCAGTAGTTGTTAAAAGTCTGTTTTTATTTTGAGGTTATAAAAGTAAAGATATATTGTGTATAAAACTTAGAAAATGTATTAAAAGTGAAAAGAGAAAAGAAAGATTTCCAATATCTTATCACTCATGAATAATCACTGCTAATTTATTGGCATCTGTCCTGACAGCTTTTTTTTTCTATGCATTTTTTAAATATAATCAAGATCATATTGCCTATTTGATTTTCAAGCACTTTCAATAAGAGAATCCACTGATTCTAGAAGGAAGATGGTATGAAGAGAAATTTGATGATAGATACCTGCTCCAGATATTTATCCATTAGAAAGCCCAATGATTCAGTTAATTAAACAACTTCTAAAGATGCAAAATGACTTCAGTTCTTGGGCAATAAGCATCGATTATCTATTGTGTTATGCAAAGCTGCTTTTAAGCATTCATTTGAGCAGTTCTCCGACAAAGTGTTCCAACAGTGTAAAATGTTTAGTGTTGTTAGCGAGTGATGGAACAGAATGACACCCGTGGTCACTGAATACAGTAAGTGTCCTTCTGAACAAAGTGAGGGATGTGGTGTCACAAATACAATCCCTGTTGATGAAAAGATGTACCTTTAGCTGGACCAAAGACTTGAGGGCTATGCACATAATTTATAGTAGAAACTCTATGTTTTTCTTTTAGCCACTCAGCTTAGCACCAAGGGATGGGCTGTGATTTAAGTGCTAGAAGATTCTCAGTTAAGCCCTATAAACTGACCTATGCAGGGAAGTCTAGGGACAGCCAAGCTAGCAGGAAGACTAGGCCAATGTGAGAAAATGCACTCCAGGGCTTTTCCTCCCCAGGCACAGGTCTCCTTGGAAGGCCTGGATCTCTTGCAGTCTGTGGTTAAAGTGTGTAACACCACATTTCAACCCCAAAGCCTGCTGTGTAAGCAATCTGATGTCTGTACCCAGACGCCAAGGAGGTAGGGAGTACGGTTTTCACACTAATGCTGGCTGGTGCTGGGAGCCTAAACTCCAGAACACAAAGCGATAGTGCAGCGTGGCACAGAAGAAAGCCAGAGGTGCCCACAACTGCACTTATCTTTTATCCAGAGGTTGCACCCTGAAAGCTGCTGGCTGCCATGTGGGAAGATGTATGAGGTCAAGGTAAGAAAAAGCTTCTTTGGACTTCAGGGGATGGGCAGAAATTTAGACCTATATAGCTAAGTAACTATAAAATTTTCAAGGTTTTGTATTCACTTTACATTTTTTTTTTTTTTGTCTCCAGGAGGGATGAAATTGCATAGGCCAGTCTACACAGCAATGAAGATCATCTACTTGAAACTCACTTGGCCATCTTCCTACTAATGGGAGAAATCCCTATCCAAGTATGGACAGCTTTGGGTTTCCTGGGAAAATGGGCTCCCCTTATGAAGGGTGTTGGCAGCACTGTTCAATATTGTAAATAGTAGGATCTGACAGTTGATTTTACTACAGAGTTACTGGCACTTGGGAAATCATAGACTTTATTTGACTAAAAGTTTTTTTAGAATTCAGCATACTATGATAAAAGCTGATTAATTTACTTCATCCAATACGTGCATTAATAATTGTGACACTGTTAATAAGGTTTAAAAAAACAGTATCCTATTTACAACACATCACAAGACACTACCTTCTAGGATACCTTGCTATTGGAAACAATACCACTAAATATGAGACATAAATGCTTAAGGAAACAGACTCATGATAGAGGCCAAAGCTAAATGGAAGCATCAAGAGACCAGAATATAGTGGTCCTGCCCCTGCCTCAGGTTCCTGCAGAAGACAAAATATTCAGGTTGCTAGGTTGCAGATTCCAAGTTGATGTACAGGGCCTCCTGCTGAGGTGTGCTATGTCACAGCAAATGCCATTCCAGCTGGTGACCTCCTTAGGTCTGGTTCAAGCCTGTTAACCAAATCCCAGAGGAAGCGAACAAAGGAAGAAACATGGCCATTAAGAGTGTAGAGACTTTCAGTTCTAATTCCTGCGGCTCTGTCTGTGACTTACTGGGTGGACTTTATGAATCTCAGTTTGCTCTGTTGTAAAGCAGAGACATTCAATCAAGTCCTTGAAGGAGCCTTGTGTGAGCTGGTGTTTGGGCAAGTGGAAAGCAGGTCATGAAGGCTGGTCAGCTCCCTTATTTCAGTCCTTGTTCCTAAACCGGAGTGAACACAGGATTTCCCCCAGTCTTCAGAGGACTTCACTAGCCCAGTTGCAGGGCAGTGACTGGAGGTGGTGTGGACAGGCTTTGGCATTTGCAACGTCAATGCACAAGACTGGTTCTAAAATGAAGATCTAGATCTTTGTATTCCATTCTCCTTCCTTGCAGAGGGAGGGCCTAGGCTTGTGAGGGCTCACTGGCTACAGCCAGGGCCAGGAGGGTCTCACCCACAATGTAGTGCACACATTGAGGACAGAGGAAGAAGTTGGGGTGGCCAGCTCCAAACCTAGATCATTCATTTAGGGAGAAAAGATCAGGAGAAGCAAAGGCCAAGGATAGAATTAAATGGGCCAAGAGTTGAGGGGCACTACATAGGGGAATGACTAGAGGGGTCCTTAGGAGAAAGTGCTCAGAACAGTTTTTTTTAACAGCACTTTTTAATGCATTCTTATATCACACAGAAAATTATGGGAGTTGAAACTGTCCAGTGATGAAATCCAGAGACATGGACACTTTTGCCATCTGCGTTTTCAGCACTTACTTAATACCAGAGTCAGAATTCTCCAGTTTTTAAATGCACATGTCCTGATTACTCAGGCTTTACAAGCTAGCAAGTACAGAGGTGGTTGCATTAAGCTGGCCCTTGAAGGCTACAAGCCACAACCAACTTATCTGCAAGCATTCCAGTCTTCAGAAGAATTCTCCTTCCTGGCTTCTGTTATTTCTTGCAAGTTTCCAGGGATGCTTGCATGTGTCTAAGAATCAACTCTGATCACTGCTTGTTAGCAAGGCCAGTAAACAAACAGTCTTTAGATATCTCAGACGCGGCCCCTGAGCTGGCCTCTAGCCTGCTGCCCAAGCTGCCCACAGGCAGGTTGCTAGAGACCCTCTGCACCACGGT
>NW_020868190.1:0-15322 GCF_003369695.1 Bos indicus x Bos taurus
CATGGCAGGGGCCACACAATCCCTGGAGCACAAATCCTCTGCAAGGGACATAGGAATCTAATGCTGTGGCCCAGCCCAAGCTGCGGACCCCTGCATGAGGAGTCGCGGTGATTCTGGATACAGAACACCACCAGATCCTGTGCTGACCAGGTCCCTCATGCAGCAAGTGTGAGTCCTGGGGCAGAGAGCTGCAAGGGAATTGAAAGGGCCGTCTCACTTGAAGGCTCAGCAGCCGTGTTCTGCTGCTGGCTGATCTAACATGAAGATGGGGATGAAGCTGGCAGTGTTCTAACTTCAGGAGAGCAGCTTGGGTTCCAAGAGCATCAGCTTGGAAACAAATGGAGTGAGAGCCTCCCAGCAGCAGCAGCCCTGCGGGTGGCCAGCTGTCTCCACATGGAGGTTTAGAGAGTCCCAGCTTCCAGCACCGTTGGTGCAGAGGGTCTCTAGCAACCTGCCTGTGGGCAGCTTGGGCAGCAGGCTAGAGGCCAGCTCAGGGGCGGGGCGCGTCTGAGATATCTAAAAGACTGTTTGTTTACTGGCCTTGCTAACAAGCAGCAGTGATCAGAGTTGATTCTCTAGACACATGCAAAGCATCCCTGGAAACTTGCAAGAAATAACAGAAGCCAGGAAGGAGAATTCTTCTGAAGATGGAATGCTTGCAGATAATGGTTTGTTGGCTTGTAGCCTTCAAGGGCCAGCTTAATGCAACCACCTCTGTACTTGCTAGCTTGTAAAGCCTGAGTAATCAGGACATGTGCATTTTAAACTGGAGAATTCTGACTCTGGTATTAAGTAAGTGCTGAAAACGCAGATGGCAAAAGTGTCCATGTCTCTGGATTTCATCACTGGACAGTTTCAACTCCCATAATTTTCTGTGTGATATAAGAATGCTTAAAAAGTGCTGTTTAAAAAAACTGTTCTGAGGCAACTTCTCCTAAGGACCCCTCTAGTCATTCCCCTATGTAGTGCCCCTCAACTCTTGGCCCATTTAATTCTATCCTTGGCCTTTGCTTCTCCTGATCTTTTCTCCCTAAATGAATGATCTAGGTTTGGAGCTGGCCACCCCAACTTCTTCCTCTGTCCTCAATGTGTTGCACTACATTGTGGGTGAGACCCTCTGGCCCTGGCTGTAGCCAGTGAGTGAGCCCTCCACAAGCTAGGCCCCCCTCTGCAAGGAAGGAAGGAATGGAATACAAGATCTAGATCTTCATTTTAGAACACCAGTCTTGTGCCATTTGACGTTGCAAATGCCAAAGCCTGTCCACACCACCTCCAGTCGACTGCCTGCAACTGGGCTAGTGAAGTCCTCTGAAGACTGGGGAAATCCTGTGTTCACTCCGGTTTAGGAACAAGGACTGAAATAAGGAGCTGACCAGCCTTCATGACCTGCTTTCCCACTGCCCAAACACCAGCTCACACAAGGCTCCTTCAAGGACTTGATTGAATGTCTCTGCTTTACAAACAGAGCAAACTGAGATTCATAAAGTCCACCCAGAGTAATCAAGACAGAGCCGCAGGAATTAGAACTGAAAGTCTTACACTGTTAATGGCCATGTTTTCTTCCTTTTGTTCGCTCTTCCTCTGGGATTTGGTTAACAGGCTTGAACCAGACCTAAGGAGGTCACCAGCTGGAATGGCATTTGCTTGTGACATAGCACACCTCAGCAGGAGGCCCTGTACATCAACTTGGAATCTGCAAACCTAGCACCCTGAATATTTGTCTCTTCTGCAGGAACCCTGAGGCAGGGGCAGGACCACTTATTCTGGTCTCTTGATGCTTCCCATTAGCTTGGCCTCTATCATGAGTCTGTTTCCTTAAGCATTTATGTCTCATATTTAGTGGTATTGTTCCAATAGCAAGGTATCCTAGAAGGTAGTGTCTTGTGATGTGTTGTAAATAGGATACTGTTTTTTTAAACCCTTATTAACAGTGTCACAAATTATTAATGCATGTTGGATGAAGTAAATTTAATCAGCTTTTATCATAGTATGCTGAATTCTAAAAAAAACTTTTAGTCAAATAAAGTCTATGATGATTTCCCAAGTGCCCAGTAACTCTGTAGTAAAAAAATCACTGTCAGATCCTACTATTTACAATATTAACAGTTGCTGCCAACACCCTTCACAAGGGGAGCCCCTTTCCCAGGAACCCAAAGCTTCCCATACTTGGATGAGGGTTTCCTCCCTAAGTGGAAGATGGCCAAGTGAGTTTCAAGTAGATGATCTTCATTGCTGTGTAGAACTGGCCTATGCAATTTCATCCCTTCCTGGAGAAAAAAAAAAAAAAAAAAAATGTAAAGTGAATACAAAAACCTTGAAAATTTTATAGTTACTTAGCTATATAGGTCTAATTTTCTGCCCATCCCTGAAGTCCAAAGAAGCTTTTTCTTACCTTGACCTCATACATCTTCCCACATGGCAGCCAGCAGCTTTCAGGGTGCAACCTCTGGATAAAAGATAAGCGCAGTTGTGGGCACCTCTGGCTTTCTTCTGTGCCACACTGCACTATTGCTTTGTGTTCTGGAGTTTTAGGCTCCCAGCACCAGCCAGCATTAGTGTGGAAAACCGTACTCCCTACCTCCTTGGCGTCTGGGTACAGACATCAGATTGCTTACACAGCAGGCTTTGGGGTTGAATGTGGTTTGTTACACACTTTAACCACAGACTGCAAGAGATCCAGGCCTTCCAAGGACCTGTGCCTGGGGAGGAAAAGCCCTGGAGTGCATTTTCTCATTGGCCTAGTCTTCCTGCTAGCTTGGCTGTCCCTAGACTTCCCTGCATAGGTCAGTTATAGGGCTTAACTGAGAATCTTCTAGCACTAAATCACAGCCCATCCCTTGGTGCTAAGCTGAGTGGCTAAAAGAAAACATAGAGTTTCTACTATAAATTATGTGCATAGCCCTCAAGTCTTTGGTCCAGCTAAAGGTACATCTTTTCATCAACAGGGATTGTATTTTTGTGACACCACATCCCTCACTTTGTTCAGAAGGACACTTACTGTATTCAGTGACCACGGGTGTCATTCTGTTCCATCACTCGCTAACAACACTAAAACATTTTACACTGTTGGAACACTTTGTCAGGAGAACTGCTCAAATGAATGCTTAAAAGCAGCTTTGCATAACACAATAGATAATCGATGCTTATTGCCCAAGAACTGAAGTCATTTTGCATCTTTAGAAGTTGTTTAATTAACTGAATCATTGGGCTTTCTAATGGATAAATATCTGGAGCAGTATCTATCATCAAATTTCTCTTCATACCATCTTCCTTCTAGAATCAGTGGATTCTCTTATGAAAGTGCTTGAAAATCAAATAGGCAATATGATCTTGATTATATTTAAAAATGCATAGAAAAAAAAAGCCTATGTCAGGACAGATGCCAATAAATTAGCAGTGATTATTCATGAGTGATAAGATATGGAAATCTTTCTTTTCTTTTCACTTTTAATACATTTTCTAAGTTTTTATACACAATATATCTTTACTTTTATAATCCTCAAAATAAAAACAGACTTTTAACAACTACTGCATGCAATTTGTATTTACTATCTGATTATAACTATAAAAAATATATGTAACTCAAAAGGATTAGAAGTAGATATATTAATATGTTAATAGCAACTATCTCTACATGGTGGACTTGCCTGGTGGCTCAGATGGTAAAGCGTCTGCCTACAATGCAGGAGACACCAGGTTCAATCCCGTTGGTTGAAATTTTTTGTCTACATGTTCAAAATGTTCCCTAATTAGCATGTAAATATTGTTTCCAACAGTAACAATAAATAATAAAGAAATTTGATACATAGTTTTTTTCCTCCCCTTCTCCTGACTGACCTCAAGAATGAAGAAGATGGGAGAGCTGCATTTTGTAAAGCCCCCCAGTGTAGATCCTGCATGAGGGGAAGGAGAACCTCGAATGCCTTTTTCCACAAGTCTGGGCCATCACTTATACAATCCAGGGGCCCCTCCCTTGCCCCGTGTATTCCTTTGGCCAAGATAGTGTCCCAAGGTCTCTTGGCAACGACTTCCACTAAGCAGTCTTAAAGAATTCATGGACCATGACAGCTTTCCTCCAAGACCCCCAGAAGGAGTCCCCTGAGCCCCAAGTGGGAGACGCTCCCCCCACCAAGGTCACAGGGGCTTGCTGAGGTGAGGAGGTCAGCACTTGATCCCGTGGCTGCAGTGTGTGTTTTCATTTTCCTACGCTGGAAAAGCACCTCCTAGACAGAAAGGTGAAATGTGAAATAAAAATAGAGTGGCGCTAGCCCAGGCCACTGGGGCTTGAGGCAAACAGAGGCAGACACAACAGAAGGGCTGAACGAGCTGAGGACAGACGGCCCCGCTCGCAGCCTCTCACATCTGCTCTAAATCAGACCCTGTTTCTGCAGCTTCCACCATGGCGCAAGGCTGACCTCGCCACCACTGGCATCTTTCTCCCTGCACTTATGAATGCTGCTGGCATTCCAAGACCATTCCAGTGGGCTTCTCTTCAGAAAAGAACGAGAGCCGTGAGATACCGTAGCTCTTGGTTGTAGCCTTAGGGAGGGAAAATTTGTTCTCACCTGAAGAATTTAAGCAGCCCTCACCAGAGCAGAATGTTACTTTCCTGTGTGTTTCAGGAAAAATGGACTCTACCACTGAAGCCCCAAATCTGCCCTTTGCTGGCCCAACTGGCCTTTCTGGTAAAGAACTCCTGTTAGGTTCTCCTTCTGCTCACAAACTATTTGTAGCACACAATGCAGCCTTGATCTCTGCCAGAGGCTGGGAGCCAACCCTGGATGGGACAGGTGGCTCTTTAAAGCTTCATGTTCCTCATCTGTTAAAATGGGCATGTTGCTGTCTCAGTAGTACTGCTGTGCTGTGCACCCTGCAGGCTTCTTCTCCCTTCTTCCTCTGAACTGTAAAACACAATGACTAAAATTCAGGATAATTCAGAAGGAACCAATTCATCCTTTGGATGTTTGTTTTCTGTTTTAAAAGCCTGTTACAAACTAGTATTTAATAAGCTACTGATGTCTGTGGACACCCTTAAAAGAACTACTTTCAGGATTGTGAGGCAAAGGCCCTGGCAGCAAATGCAATTCCACTTAGAGACTATTTCAACTGAAGACATATGGGCAGGTCAAAGGGACCCCAAATGGATTCTGAGGGCAGTCAGGCACGAGCAATGGCAGGAAGTCAATATCCCAGGTCTTTAGGGGCAAGGAACGAGATAGCCATACTGATAGCTGCTTTGGAGGGCCTCCCAGGCCGGAGTTGAAGTCCGCAGTCACAGAACCACAGAACGAGGCAGTGAAGCATGGAAGGAAGGGGAGAAACACACCCACACCCTCACTCTCCATCACCTTCCTTTCTCCCGCTTGCCTCCCATCTGCCAAGCCCAACCAGAGGCCAGAGGGCGAGGGGAGCCTGAGGAATGTAGCCCTCAGAAGGGTCAGCACCTGAGGGTATTGAGCAGGGCAGAGGAGAATGAGGTGAGGCCTGGACAGGGTGACTGAGACCAACCAGCCCCGTGCACTTTCCCAAGTACACGTTATGAGCATTTGCTTTACAGATCACCAGTCCTCTTTATCCATTCATTCCCCCACCTCAGAAGGCACTACTGAGCGTCCTCTGTATTCCAGTCTCAAGAGAGAAATTTGGGATGCAAAGGTGAATGAGATACCACTTCCTTGCCCTTGAGGAGTTCAGGCCGAGTGGGGTGATCCAACAGTAATCATCAGTGTCCACACTGCACTCAAGCTAGATGACCTGGTGGGTTTTTGTATTATGGTAAAGATACTTAATGTGAGGTCTGTCCTCTTAACAAAACTTTAAGGTACAAAGTTCAGCTACCTACAGTAGCTCCATGTAGTGTTGCAAGCTGATCTCTAGAACTTATTTTCTTGCCTCAGTGAAACTTTATGCCAGTTGATTATCAACTCTTGTTTCCCCCTCCTGGCAATCACCATTCCTCTCTTTGATTCTATGAATTTGATGACTTTAGATACCTCCCAATAAGCAGAATCATGCAGTATTGTCCTTCTGTGATTGGCTTATTCCACTTCAAACTTCAACCATGTAGTTGCAAATTGCAGGATTCCTTCTTTTTTAATAAAAGCACTTACAGGAGGTGATTTCCCACCATGCCTCTCCTCTTCTGCTAAGAGGGGGACAGGGGATTTTGGGTTTTGACACCAGTCAGGAGAGCAAAGACCTAATTTCCAGGCCCTCATCACTGCTAACCAGATGGCTGACCTTTGATCACCATTTATGGTCTCTGAGCATCAGTTTCTTCTGTGTAAAATTAAGCAATTGTATTAAATGCCACTAAGGTCTTTCTGTCTTTGAATGGTTATAGTTCTGTGCGAATTAGATAATGCATCAAACAGTGTCCAGGGGTGTGTGCCTGTAGACATCCACATACAAATGTTGCATAATATGTTTCCTCCCTGAGGTCCTTGCCATTTGGGGCGGAAAGTTGGTTAAATGGTAGTTCCAACACTGAATTTCATAGGAATGAAAATATTATTTTCAGCATCTTCCTCTAGTACGCTTTTCATTTCCTTTTTTTTCTTAGAAAATGCCATAATATAAATGTTAAGATCATTATAGAAAAGGAATCCTTCCTGATGAGCTTGGGATCCTATAGTAATTATATTAAACTAGGCCTTTTATTGCTGGTTAATGAAATTCTTTTAAAATTGAACCAGCTTCAAGTAAACTGATTTGCATTGATTTGGTGATGTATAGAGCTCAAGCCACTCTATGTATAAGCAAGTTAAAAGCCTTAAGCCCTACAGCCAAGCTGCACAGGCCCCAGCTAAAAAATTGATCCCATGGTTCCCTCCAGGGGCACCTTGCTCTGGGGTTGGTGCTGCTTAAAGGGACACAGTCAATTCTTTGGTAGAAAATAAATTAATTAGGAGAAAAGAAAAATCATGTTCATCCTGAATTAAACCATTTCCCAAGTACCAAAGACAATCTTTTTGTAATGACAGAGTCATCTTGGATGCCTCCTAAGTCCTACCCACACACTTACATGACAACGTGGGGGAAGCCTCCTGCTCCACCCAAGTGCTCCCCCTGAGCATCCCACACGGTCTTGGTGCTCTGGTCCTCCCATCCATCCTACCACGCCACAGAGGCCTGGTACCCTCCTTTCCATCGATCCCCACAGGGTCTGTCCTACTGAAGAGGATGGAGGAAGGACCACACAGGAGCCTCATAGGCACCAGGTCAGGAAACCAGGGGAATTTGGCAAACAAATGTCTCTGTCCCAGTGCCCTTCTCTCTCCTTCCCACTCTATGAGGCAAAGCAAAGCATTGTGTTGACCTGTGTATTTAAAAAAAGAAAAACTTCATCTTCTCCTTCTAGGGATACCGCACTTGGGTTTATACCTAGCAACTTTCTTTCAGCTTTAAAACCCATATGATCAGTATTAAAATATTAAAATCATTATGTGATTATTGATTCTATGATAGTGTGTTATGATATATATGCCTTATGGTAGTATTATTATAGATTTGATTTGTAGTAAAGTTAACACTGAACAATTACTTTTCAACTACTACTATAAAAATTTAGGTGCACTTATGTGTGCCTAAGTTTAGACAATATCCATGCCAGTCAGTTGATTTGGCACTGTCCATGGTTAAGGTTCAGAATAGAATCATAGAATGGACCTGAAATTAAACTAGATAAGCCCTAACTAACTACTAATAAATTAATCCACTCAATCCCTTTTCAACATTTCTGCTTGACATGGAATTCATTTAATTCACATGCAAGATGGAAAGATGGAATGTTAGACTCTTAAAGAAAACTTTTTAGGACGAGCAAACTCATTTTTGGGATGAGGAAAAAAAGGAGGGAGAGAAGTTCAAATGGCTTGCCCAGGCCCGCAGAGGCACAGGGAGCCCGAGGCAGGCAGGGAGCCACCACCTCCGCACCCCAGCCTATGCTCCCCTCTTCTGTGTGTGGTGTCGCCTGTCTTGAGAGCACACTTAATGGAGAGGACAGTGTCCATTGTACATGCAAGGAGTTCCTCTGAATTCTTCTCTTTTATCCCAAAGAATCATGTGACTTATATTCTATTCCATAACACATCCATATTCTTAATATAAAATATATTTGAATTAATTGCTGATCTAAGAGGGCTGTATGTTTATTCTGAGCTTGCTGGTGCCCCTGGCCTACCACTGTGCACTTCCAACAATACCTTAACCTACTTTGAAAAGCAAAAGTTTATCTAAGAATTAAAACATTCCTTAGATTAATTCAACAAATACTATTTTATGTACTTAATAAACTATTTTGTTGAGTGCCTGTCACTGTCGAACTGAGCACCTAATATATTATCTCATTCAATCTTTATATTAATAATAATCCTCTGAGATCTATATCCATTTTCCCCATTTATAGATAAGGAAACAGGATCAGAGAAGTTAAGCAAGTTGCCAGAGTTCACACAGCTAGTAAGTAAGTGGCAGACTGAAATTTAATCCTGGTCTGGATTTGTAATCCCTGTCTGAGCCAAAACTTTTTTGTTTGCACGTGCAAACCCAAGAAACTCAACTCATCTCAACAGGGAAAGTTCACCGGGTAAAGTTAGACTAGTGACACTTTTCTATATTTTTGGTTCAGCCTCTCACTGAGTGATGATCTCTCCTACAGCAGATGGCGCCTTCATATTGGGGAAGTTATGGAGAAAGGAGCATGGCTGCAGGTAACTGGAACTTAGATCAGACCCATCTCAGCAGCCCATGGAACTGAGAGCCTCAGAAACCCACCACCCTAAAGTGCTCTGATAGGCCTGGATGGGGTTAGCTTCCATCTCAGGACCAGTCACCACCCCAGAAGATGGGATAACTTCCATTGGCTCCTGCCTGTGCCATGTACCCACCTCTTGGCTGAAATAAGGGTGGGTGGGAGGTAGTTGCAGTCAGTAATTAGCAGTTCCATGCACCACAGGACCCTGTAGCCAGTCCAAATGAAAGAATTCTTGGCTGACAAAATACAGTAGATGTCCTCAGACAGCTAATGAGGTTATCTAAAAAATAACACTCATAATAAAAATCAGTGTATTGGTCTTCAATGTTCTTTCTCTGCCCTGTGGTAGAAGCAGGAAAGATTACTTAGCTTCTGCCCATGCCCCCAATTTTACAATCACAGGTTTTAAGCATTCCCCACTCAACCTGAGGGAAAGGGCAGGGAGGAAGGTAGGCTTCCTGTGGTTAATACAACCAGCAGAGACCAATCATTTACCTAACAGAGCTACCTGCCCAAACGTCTCACAACCATTCTCTTTGCAGAAAAAATGGAAAGAAAGATTGCTTGATCCCCATAATCTCTCCCAAAGAGTGTTACCTCTCAGGTGCTTGCCCCTCCCTTTGGTGCCCCCACCCTCCAGCTGTCCCTCTCTGGGGTGCTCAACCTAGTTCCTGACATGCAGGCAAAAGTCAGGTAGCCCTTGTCACCACTGAAGTATGAGTTTCCAGACCAAACTCCACACTTGCCAATAACTATTTACTTTACAGAGGCAAAGCACAAAGCCCTGGGCCTGGTCAGGGCTGAGTGGCTGAGAAAGGACCTTAATGAGCCCTGAGAAGCCTGCCTTCCCAGCAAAATAAGTACTCAAGGTTAATGTCGTCAGAATTGAGGGAGAATACCTTGTTTTGACTGAGAGATCAAAGCTAGGGGAGTTTGATCAGAATTGCCCTGGACAAATATTTTAGCTTCCAATTTATTCTGATTATGCAGAACAGGCCTGAGAGGGTCACAGCAGTTAGAGAGACGGTCACTCAGCCCAGCCAGGGCGGGGGGGAGGACAATTCTTGTTTGGGAGTCCTGACATCGGAGAGCCTGTGGGAAGTCACAGAGGTAGGCAAAATCCTCTGGACCTGCTTTTCTGTGCTTTTAGCACTCCAGTGAAGACAGGTTCAAACTGGAAGGGGCCTCGGAGACCCGTCTTGGTTTGGGACCTTGTTCCAGTGGCTTGCCACACAGCCAGCTGATAGCCAAGCTGGGAGGAGAATCAGACCACCCTCTCCTAACCCCACCACCTGCACTGCTCCCCATGCTCCCTGCTGAAAATGTCTGCATGAAATGAAATATGAACTTGACCCCAAAACTGTAAAACTCTGGGGAAACATCTACAAGAAGCCTTGGGGCTGCCCCCGACAAGCTGGAGTGAGCCCATCCAACTGCAGTCACAGCTGCTGTAGCTCCAAGGGGCTGTGAAACGGCCTTGGGAAGCCCAGGGAGGAAGGGAAGGCTTGGAGTTACAAACATACCAGGAGCAATCCCCATCCCATCCCAAACCCTGAAAGAGGCAGATGTAGTTTTCCAGAGCAGGCTCAGCGAGCAAGCTGAAGATTCATTGTCAGAATGCATTGTCAGAGATCCGCATAGGGCCCATCCTCTAGGACCATCGTAGGAGGACTTAACTGTGATTACAGATACTTGATGAGCACTACTCTGTAGCAGGCATGGGCCTTTACATAAGTTAATTTTTTAAAAGATTGTAATAAGTCTGCTATGCCGTCTCACTTTTATAATAACGAACTTGAGGCACAGAGAGGTACAATGCTTTGCACAAGGCAAATTAACTACTACACAGCATATGTAGGATTAGTACCAGACTGGTCTTCAAAGCCTTTGCAGAATCAAACAGTTATCCTGACTTCCCTGCTCAGCTGTATCTGGATAACTGAATCAGTTCGGTGTGTTTCTGGTAGTTCGGTGTTTTGGAAAATTCTAACTAATAAGTGAAAGAGGAATGATAAATTTAGAAATTATTTAGAAAATCACCACTCTGCAACCATTAATGCAGAAATATTGGGTTGGCCAAAAAGTTCATTTGAATTTTTCTATAACATCTTACCGAAAAAAAAAAAAAAAAAAATTGGGCTTCCCTGGTGGCTCAAAACGGTAAAGAGTCTGCCCACAATGCGGGAGACCTGGGTTTGATTCTGGGTTGGGAAAATCCCCTGGAGAAGGAAATGGCAGCCCACTCCAGTATTATTGCCTGGGAAATTCCCATGGACAGAGGAGCCTGGTGGGCTACAGTCCATGGGGTCACAAAGAGTCGGACACGACTGAGAGACTACCACACACAAAAAAAATTCGAATGAACTTTTTGGCCAATCCCATAATTCTAGGTAATAATCATCAATAACTCATAAATTGATTAGGTAAAAAAACCTAAGGGGTGATTTATTTATCCCTAAGGGGGATCCCAGTGTGATACAGCAGGAAGGTGTACACATAACCTGTTAGAAAAAACCAGGCCTGAATTGACCAAGTCACTAAAAACTACCATCAGCTTGCAGGGGAAAAAAGGGGATAGAGGAACCTGTTAAACTATACCATGAACTTGTAAAAGTCCAAACTATGAGAAATTGTTCAGTTCAAAACAACCTGGTTTCTTACACAAATAAATTGATAGAGAGGAAAAGAGAAAGGGGGACTTATGGACTAAAAGAGGACTAAGATGCAGAGTAACCAAATGAAATGTATGAACCTTGCTTAGATACCAATTCAAAACAAATCAACTATATAAAAATGCTTTCTTAACAGTAAAGTAAAGTGTGAATACCAACTAGATATTCAATGATACCAAGTATATTTGTTTCCTATCACCACCATAACAAATTACCACAAATTTTGGCAGCTTAAACTAGCTCCCACTTTTTATTTCACAATCTTCAGGTCAAAATCTAAGTACGCCATAGTTGGGGTGGCTCTTCTTAGAGTCTCACAAGGCCAAAATCAAGACATCAGCTGGGCCTTTATGAAGGCTATGGGGAAGAATCTGGTTTCAAACTATTGAGGTTGTTGACTGAATCAAGTTTCTTATGCTGTAGGACTAAGATCTCCATTTCCTGTTATCCCTTAGCCAGAAAAAAAATTTCTTAGTTCTTAGAGGCCTCTTTCTGGTCCTTGCTCATGATCCCTCCATCCCCAGAGCCAGCCAACAAAACTTGTTAAACTCTTTCCACATTCAGAATCTCTCGAAATTTCCTTCCCATTGCATCTTTCTTCTACTTTTCTCCTCCTCTTCCAGGTGAAGACAACTGTCTGCTTGTTTAAGAGCTCATGTGATCAGATTGTGCCTACCCAAATAATCCAAGAGAGTCTCTCTGTCTTAAGGCTTCTAACCTTAATTACATCTGCAAAGCCCCATTTGCTATGTTTTCATTTTCCCAAGATTAGGCTGAGGACCTCTTAAGGGGAATAGGGTAGGAGACTAATGTCCTGCCTACCACACCAAGGAATTAGGGGGGTTTTAGGAGTGGTAATGCTGTTGTGATTATGATTTAAAGTAAAATGGTTCTTATCTTTTAGATTTCATTGTTGTTGTTCAGTCACCCAGTCATGTCCGACTCTTTGCAACCCCATGACTGCAGCACACCAGGCCTTCCTGTCCCTCACCATCTCCAGGAGTTTGCCCAAATTCATGTCCATTGCATTAGTGATGCCATCCAGCCATCGCATCCTCTGGTGCCCTCTTCTGCTTCTGCCCTCAATCTTTTCCAGCATCAGGGAAGAAACATTTATAGATGAAATTATATAATAACTGATATTTTCTCAAAATAATCTAAAGGGCTGGAAAAGTGGAGGAGAGTGTAGGTGTGAAACAGGGTTAGCCCTGTTTTCATCATTGCTAAACTTGAATGTTAAGCTCAATGAAGATACATTCTTTTATCCATTCTGTTTTTTGAATATGTATGAAATTTTCTATAACTTATAAAAAATGTAGGGGAGCCTTTTCCACCACACCCAGCAATCCTCAAAATTCAGTAGAATCACTAGAGAAAGTTTATTAAATATGCATATTCCTGAGTCCCATGCTGCAGATCCTGGTTCAATAGCATTGGAACAGGCTTCAGGAGTTCTCTAATATTAATGTCATTGACCATACTTCAAGATGCACTGTGCTATATGGAAATTTAATGTGGAAAGAACTGGTAAAATATAAATATCAGGCAAAAAAAAAAAAAATCTTAGGATCACAGGATAGGCAGATTGGGTTGGTTGGAGAAAACAGGGGAAGGCTCCCTGAGAGAGATGATACCTGAGATAAGGTCATCCAAGGATAGATAGAATTTAATAGCATATTTGGGATTTTCTTGCAAACCATAGAGGCTGGAAAAGGTGGGGTGTAGCCAAGAGATCCCAGTTTGTCAAGCTTGGTGGAGAAATAAGGTCAGTGAAGGGAGATATAACATAATAGAAGATAAGGGTCTTGTTGTGCAGAGTCTCGAGTGCTATGCTATGGTTTGTATGTCAGTCATCAGGCAAGGCAACTATTGATTGATAGTATTTACAGAGGAGAATAATGTGTTTGGAGTTAGGCATTCCAACCCAAGGGCTTCGCCGGTGGCTTAGTGGTAAAGAATCCACCTGCCAATGCAGGAGATGCGGATTTGATC
Organism: Bos indicus x Bos taurus; assembly: GCF_003369695.1. Taxonomy (NCBI): domain Eukaryota; kingdom Metazoa; phylum Chordata; class Mammalia; order Artiodactyla; family Bovidae; genus Bos; species Bos indicus x Bos taurus. The sequence goes on from NW_020868190.1 coordinate 13,420, forward strand.
CCTAGGCAGGAAGAAGGAAATAGTAATGCCACTCTAGTATTCTTGCCTGGGAAATCCCATGGACAGAGGAATCTGGTCGGCTATAGTCCATGGGGTCCCAAAGAGTTGGACACAACTTAGCGACTAAACAACAACAAATTCCAACCCCAAACCACATTTCAGAATAAGTCTTATTTCTAACCTTGGTCAGAAAATACTAGAAAATTTGAATGTGCTATTCCTAATAACATCTTTGCCAAAACTAAGACTGCCACTCAGAAAGCCATGCCTTCTTTCTCTGTGGGGGCCTGTTGTGCAGTGGGGATAGCCAAGCTTCAAATGAATCCTTTCTCCTTTCTGCTTTTACAAACACACTATGCACAATTATGTGCTTGCCTCAAACAAGAAATAACCAAAATGGCAAATATAATAGATCATTAGAGCTGTTATATTAAATCCTAGCCAAATAAACTTGTTATTTTTCCAAGTATTGACTAAGTATGGTAAGATTCAAGCTACTGCTTGGAAAGATGAAACCAACTTCACATTTTTCTTTGTGTATTTTGAAATTCCTGAGGAGTAGACAATGAAGTTGAGGAAGCTGGATCTGTGTTATCCCTTTGGGAAATGGTGATGTGAATGTATATTACTCGTCATTCTCTTCCTAAAAGTGCCTCTTATAGTTCAAAGAGAATATTAAAGGCTCAGAATGTTTCACAACATTTTTGCCCCTGTGAACCCAGAGTTCAGTGTTAAACAGTTATGTTTGTTACACGTAAATGGAAAAGGCAGTATATAAACACATTCACACGCACAGTCATACACACTAAATTTTATCAAAATATATAAGGACCACACACACTTCTGCTGAATTTTATTGCATCTAAAACACTATTGATTATTAGGACACATCATTAAACTATGACATTCTATTGGTTATAAAATACATCCTAATTCCAAAGATATTAAAATTTCAGTCAATGAATAATGATATTTGTTTAACTCTTCCTCTGGAACAGAGCTCACATCATACACTCCATAAATATTACTGTTAGTCATCAGTAGCATAATGTCCCTAACCCCCAGTCTGTCATACACCAAGTAGAGAAAGTGAAGTTGCTCAGTCATGTCCAACTCTTTGCGACCCCCGTGGACTGTAGCCCACCAGGCTCCTCTGTCCATGGGATTCTCCAGGCAAAAGTACTGGAGTGGGTTGCCATTTCCTTCTCCAGGGGATCTTCCCGACCCAGGGATCGAACCCAGGTCTCCTGCATTGAGGTGGACACTTTACCCTCTAAGCCAGTATCTGTGCTACACAAAATTAATGCCATGTACCGTTCAGGGTGCAAAAGACAGATAAGTATTTAATTAGCAGAGAAGAGTCTTTATTGAAATCCTACCATGAAGACTTTCACTCAGTCACGCCACATTACTTAGCAAGTGGTTCCCACATTTAGCATGTATCAGAATCATCAGGAGGGTGATTAAAACATGATCCCCTTATCTCTGCTCTGGAGTGAAGAAGGCCTCCATATCCTGCCCACTCTCTGACGCACATGGTGAGATGCAGGACCTTGCTGCAGACAAGTTCTCGATATGTCTCTTAAAGTTTCAGAGCCTCAAACACTGGACAGAACTTGCTAAATGACAACCTGTCCCAATACTTGATATTATTTGCTGGAGCTTCAGGGCAAAAGTTACCTCATGCTCCCTGCAGAGCCTGCGGTAAAAAAAAAGATCAAACCCTGAACCTTTGGAGTGGGAGCACTGACTCCCAGACCCTAGACTACCAGAGAAATAACCTAGGGAGTATCAAATAGTGAGAACACACAAAGGAAACCACTTGAATACAAGACCCTGCATCACCCAACCATCAGTAGCACCCTGTGCAGGATGCCTCATCTAAACAACAAACAAAAAAAAA
>NW_020868191.1:0-25327 GCF_003369695.1 Bos indicus x Bos taurus
TAACTGCACAGAACTGCAAAAAATCTGGCGTTAGCAGCAGAGGTTTACAATAAAAATAAAGTTTGTGACTGATATACACATATACACCCATAAGCAAAATCCAAACAGCCCAACAAAAAGAAAGTACAGAAGATTGACCTGGCGAACAATGGAAATCAAAATTATATCTACCAGTTGAGAACAAAACTAACTAAAGCATAATCTGTAAAAACAAAACTAAAGCAAGGTGCCATTTGGGAAATAAAGTAACAAAAATAAAGCTAGCAAATATACTGAGAGGAAAGGAAAGAAAGAAAAGAAAGAATAGATATGCAATGTTAAATAGATATAAAAAGAAGGTTTATATACATTAAAGATTAATTGCAAGGGAAAAGAATTGTAGGAAAAGCAAACAAAGGAATAAATGTAGAAAAATAATAATAGGTTTAAAAAAATTAAAAACTTTAAAAAAGAGGAGAGAGAGAAAAAAAAAAAAAAGGAAAACTCCCTAGAACTGCAAAAGTCCAACATAGAGGCAAAAGATTGTAACAAAAAAAGTGTGACTGAGGAAAAAAAAAAAGCTCAGAAACTTAATTAGATTTCATAGTCCCAATAAAATCTACAACAGAGTGGGAAATAGAAAGAAAAAAAAAATCCAAAAGGATCTACAGAACAAGTCAAAACTTAAGAAAAATAAATGTTTTTCTTGAGTTACTGCTGTCAGAGTCCTTTCCTCCCTGGGAGTCACAGTGCACCTTACCTCCCTAGGACGTCCTCCAACACTGTGGTGATTTCTGGACCTGTTGTGGGGGCAGCTCAGATTCTAATCTAGTCCTACTCCTGTGTGTTCTTGCCTCCAATGTCCACAGCTATCAGAACCAGTGCATTTTCTTTTGTGCGAGCTCTCAATGGCCTTTTATATATTCTATAAACAGAGTCTGGCTAGTTGATCATGTGAATTTACTATGCAGCTTGTAAAGCTGGTGGGAAGGTTTTATGTCTTATTTCTTAGCCACACTGCCCCTGCATTTCAATTTTGGTTTTATTTCCACCTCTGCGTGTGTGTCACCCACTGGGGCTTCCTCTTGTGGCTGCACTGGAGGACTTGGGTTTGCCCCTGTCAGAGGGCCAGTTGTGGAGGTCATACAGCTGCTTGGGCTACAGAGGTTCTCGCAGCACCAGGTACTCATGGCAGTTGGTGGCTAGGGCAGCAGGAAATATAGTACTCTATATAATAGTAGCCAATAGGCTCCAGTACTTGCTTGCCAACCCCCCCCCCCCCCCGAGAAGCTTGGGATACCACAGTCTACAGGGTCACAAAAGTTGGATACTACTGAATTGACCCTGAGTGCATAGATGCAAGACGTTTTTTGCCTGTGGCAGCTCTTCCTCACTGAGAATTGAGCATGAAGGTGGCACAACTGCCTGGCTTGCAGGGACCCTGGTGGCTCCAAGTGTGTAAGGACACAGACTGCCTCTGCTACAGGAGTTATGGTCCTATCAGAGAGTATTTTTTTGAGCCTCTTGTAGCTGGTGATCAGAAGACCTCTTGGGTCAGTCTTTCTCTGTAGTTCTGCCCATTCAGGCATATAGAGGGGCCCCCTGGCTGGGGTCCTACCAAGTTTTGTGTGGTTCTATATTTTCTTTTCTGCTTGTCAGGTACTCCTGTCTGCTCTCAGCTGGTTTTCTGCATGCACTTTTGGGTCTGAAGGTATATCCCTGATGTATCCTTGGAAAGAGATGTATTCCATATCTATCTACTCCTCCACCATCTTGTTCTCTCCTGATATATATATTTTTAATTTTATTTTATTTTTAAACTTTACATAATTGTATTAGTTTTGCCAAATATCAAAATGAATCCGCCACAGGTATATATACAACTTTTTATATGTTATCTTCTGAACTTAGAAACCTAAATTATAATAAATAAATAACATAATATCAATTTTACTATCTATCATGAAAATTTGTTCCAGAATGAAAAACATCAAACTTGTATTCCAACTCCTAAATTACTATTTGGGGACAGAACAAACTCCAAATAACAAAATGCTAATAATATAGAGAATATAAACCCAATATAAATGACTGCATTTACTATTTTAATTAAAAAAACAAAGTTTATTACAAAAGATATATCTGATTACTCAGGAAAAAAATCTCTCATATCTAATAATTTTTTATTTACTTTATATCACTTGATATGTGTTCTCTTTTTTCCCACATCACTTTGTAGTAGAGATTCAGAATGTCAGTGAGAAATGTCTCATGCTACAAAAGATAACTAGTTATGCAAATTTATCTAGTTGTCAATACCAAAAGTCATATATTGCATTGCAGGGTGACTTTTTACCGGCTGAGCCACAGGGGAAGCCCATATTATGAATTAGGATAGTTAATACGCTATTTTTTAAAAATAAATAAACTAAAATGGAAATATCATACTGATAATTAAAATAATCTGATTACTTTAACAATCCATAAAATTGCACATTTTTGAGATTTGGCATTTACTGAAAATTTTATTTTCTAAGTTCATAACATTTGAAAATTTTATTCCATAAGAATCTACAGAAAATGTGAGGATTTTCAAAGAGAATGTATCCTAGGTGAAGAAATTAGTTAAATATTTAGATAATCAGCATATGGTTGTGTTCTGTCGCATTTCAATGCATGATTCTGTAATTTATTGGAAAACACAATCAAACATTTTTCAGTATTAAAAATAGACATTTTTCCTTAAAGTTTTATTTATTGTCATTTTTATGTTTATTTGTAAATTATTAACTTGGTATAAAAAACCATGTATTTATCTTATATAAAAATATTACTTTCTATTAAAGGTGAATATAAAATTACTTTAATTAAAAATATAAGTATGAGGGACATGTCAAGTTGTCCAATGGTTGAGAAACTGCCTTCCAATGTAGGAACAGAGGTTCCATCCTGATCAGGAAAATAAGATTTTACACACTGTGGAACAACTAAGACTGCACACCACAACTACTGAACCTGAATCCTCTAGAGCCCATGTTCCACAAGAGGACCACAACAAGAGACGTCCTTATGCTAAAACTAGAGAAAAGCTGTGCACCACAATGAAGAGCCTGTGTGCTGCAATGAAGACCCAGTAAAGTCAGTCATGTCTGACTCTGATACGCCATAACTGCAGCACTCCATGCTTTCCTGTCTGTCACCATCTCGCAGAATTTGCTCAAAACAAATGTTCATTGGATTGGTGATAACCATCTCAACCTCTGTTATTCCATTCTTCTCCTGCCTTTAATCTTCCCAGCATCAGGGTCTTTTCTAATGAATCAGCTCCATATATTGAGGCATAATAATTTTCATAGCCTACCTCAGAAGCATGAATTAAGAATAACAGAAAATGTATTTCTCTTACAAGAAACATAAGAGTTGTTCAAGGGAGCAAAAAAATAACAAAAATAAAAAACTTATATTTAGCTTAAAATGATGTTTTAACAAATATACAACTTAAAATGGATTCTTGAGCCCAATTATTTTACTCATTCACACTATAATTTATATATGAATTTATATTTCCCTGTTTAAGTAACATAAAAGAGAACATTTTGCTGGGTATCAGAAAAGCAAGATTTTAAATCTGTTTCTAATTTTAGGAGCTCTACAGAAATAACTTTAAGGTATCTGAGTATGCTTTCTTGACTTCATTTTTTGGGCTCCAAAATCACTGCATATGGTGACTGCATCCATGAAATTAAACGAGTCTTACTCCTTGGAAGGAAAGTTATGACCAACCTAGATAGACTATTGAAAAAGCAGAGACATTAATTTGCCAACAAAGGTCCATCTACTCAAGCCATGGTTTTTCCAGTAGTCATCTATGGATGTGAGAGTTGGACTGTGAAGAAAGCTGAGCCCTGAAGAATTGATGCTTTTGAACTGTGTTGTTGGAGAAGACTCTTGAGAGTCCCTTGGACTACAAGGAGATCCAACCAGTCCATTCTAAAGGAGATCAGTCCTGGGTGTTTTTTTGGAAGGAATGATTGCTAAAGCTGAAATTCCAGTACTTTGGCCACCTCCTGCGAAGAGTTGACTCATTGGAAAAGACTCTGATGCTGGGAGGGATTGGGGCAGGAGGAGAAGGGGACGACAGAGGATGAGATGGCTGGATGGCATCACTGACTCGATGGACGTGAGTCTCAGTGAACTCCGGGAGTTGGTGATGGACAGGGAGGCCTGGCGTGCTTCCATTCATGGGGTCAAAAAGAGTCGGACACGACTGAGCGACTGATCTGATCTGATCTGATCTGACTCCTTGGAAAGAAAGTCATGACCAACCTAGACAGCATATTCAAAAGCAGAGACATTACTTTGTCAACAAATGTCCATCTAATCAAGGCTATGGTTTTTCCAGTAGTCATATATGGATATGAGAGTTGGACTATAAAGAAAGCTGAGCTCTGAAGAATTGCAGTTTTTGAACTGTGGTGTTGGAGAAGACTCTTGAGAGTCCCTTGGACTACAAGGAGATCCAATCAGTCCATCCTAAAGGAGTTCTGTCCTGGGTGTTCATTAGGAAGACTGATGTTGAAGCTGAAACTCGAATACTTTGTCCACCTGATGCAAAGAGTTGACTCATTGGAAAAGACCCTGATGCTGGGAAAGATTGAGGGCTGGAGGAAAAGGGAACGACAGAGGTTGAGATGGTTTGATGGCATCACTGACTCAATGGACAGGAGTTTGGGTAGGCTCTGGGAGTTTGTGATGAACAGGGAGGCCTGGCATGCTTCAGTTCATGGGTTTCAAAGAGTTGGACATGACTAAGTGACTGAACTGAAATGATGATGCTTTCTTATTTTAAGTATAATATAAGGAGAACACTTGCTTTAACAATTATTATAATGAGAGAATAAAAATGACATATTATGGTGAAACGAACATATATAAAAACTGAAAAATCATTGGAAAGTTTACCTTTTGTTTGCATTTAAATTATATGCTTTAAAGAGCAGAAGTTTTTTAAAGTGGAACTTAATATTGTATTAAATCTTTATATTGCTTTCTTTTTGGCATAACTTCAGTCACTCAGTTGTGTCTGACTCTTTGCAACCCCATGAATTGCAGCATGCCAGGCCTCCCTGTCCATCACCAACTCCTGGAGTTCACTCAAACTCACATCCCCCGAGTCGATGATGCCATCCAGCCATCTCATTCTCTGTCGTTCCCTTCTCCTCCTGCCCTCAATCCCTCCCAGCATCAGAGTCTTTTCCAATGAGTCAACTCTTCACATCTGGTGGCCAAAGTATTGGAGTTTCAGCTTTAGCATCATTCTTTGCAGTGAATACCAAGGACTGATCTCCTTTAGAATGGACTGATTGGATTTCCTTACAGTCCAAGGGACGCTCAAGAGTTTTCTCCAACACCACAGTTCAAAAGCATCAATACTTTGGTGCTCAGCTTTTTTCACAGTCCAATGCTCACATTCATACATGACCACTGGGAAACCATAGCCTTGACTAGAAGGACCTTTGTAGGCAAAGTAATGTCTCTGCCTTTGAATATGCTATCTAGTTTGGTCCTAACTTTCCTTCCAAGGAGTAAGCGTCTTTTAATTTCACAGCTACAATCACCATCTACAGTGATTTTTGGGACCAAAAAAATTAAGTCTGACACTGTTTCCACTGTTTGCTCATGTATTTGCCATGAAGTGATGGGACCAGATGCCATGATCTTCGTTTTCTGAATGTTGAGCTTTAAGCCAACTTTTTCACTCTCTTCTTTCACTTTCATCAAGAGGCTTTTTAGTTCCTCTTCACTTTCTGCCATAAGGGTGGTGTCATCTGCATATCTGAGGTTATTGATATTTCTCCCTGTAATCTTGACTCCAGCTTGTGCTTCTTCCAGCCCAGCGCATCTCATGACGTACTCTGCATATAAGTTAAATAAGCAGGGTGACAATATACAGCCTTGACATACTCTTTTTCCTATTTGGAACCAGTCTGTTGTTCCATGTCCAGTTCTAAATGTTGGTTCCTGACCTGCATACAGGTTTCTCAAGAGGCAGGTCAGGTGGTCTGGTATTCCCAACTCTTTCAGAATTTTCCAGTTTTTTGTAATCCACACAGTCAAAGGCTTTGGCATAGTTAATAAAGCAGACATAGATGTTTTTATGAACCTCTCTTGCTTTTTTGATGATCCAGCAGATATTGGCAATTTTATCTCTGGTTTTCTGCCTTTTTTAAAACCATCTTGAACATCTGGAAGTTCACGGTTCACATATTGCTGAAGCCTGGCTTGGAGAATTTTGAGCATTACTTTACTAGTGTGTGAGATGAGTGCAATTGTGCTGTAATTTGAGCATTCCTTGGCTTTGCCTTTCTTTGGGGATTGGAATGAAAACTGACCTATTCCAGTCCTATGGCCACGGCTGAGTTTTCCAAATTTCCTGGCATATTGAGTGCAGCACTTTCACAGCATCATCTTTCAGAGTTTGAAATAGCTCAAACAGGAATTCTATCACCTCCACTAGCTTTGCTCGTAGTGATGCTTTCTAAGGTCCACTTGACTTCACATTCCAGGATGTCTGGCCCTAGGTGAGTGATCACACCATCATGATTATCTTGGTCGTGAAGATCTTTTTTGTACAGTTTTTCTGTGTATCCTTGCCACCTCTTAATATCTTCTGCTTCTGTTAGGTCCATACCATTTCTGTCTTTTATCGAGCCCATATTTGTATGAAATGTTCCCTTGGCATCTCTAATTTTCTTGAAGAGATCTCTAGTCTTTACCTTTCTGTTGTTTTCCTCTATTTCTTTACATTGATCACTGAGGAAGGCTTTCTTATCTGTCCTTGCTATTCTTTGGAACTCTGCATTCACATGCTTATATCTTTCCTTTTCTCCTTTGCTTTTCACTTCTCTTATTTTCACAGCTATTTGTAAGGCATCCCTAGACAGCCATTTTGTTTTCTTGCATTTCTTTTCCATGGGGATGGTCTTGATCCTTGTCTCCTGTACAATGTCATCAACCTCTGTTCATAGTTCATCAGGCACTCTGTCTATCAGATCTAGTCCCTTAAATCTATTTCTCACTTCCTCTGTATACTCACAAGGGAGTTGATCTAGATCATACCTGAATGGTCTAGTGGTTTTCCCTACTTTCTTCAATTTAAGTCTGAATTTGCAAATAAGGAGTTCATGATCTGAGCCACAGTCAGCTCCCCATCTTGTTTTTGCTGACTGTATAGAGCTTCTCCATCTTTGGCGGCAAAGAATATAATCAGTGATTTCGTTGTTGACAATCTGGTGATGTTCGTGTGTAGAGTCTTCTCTTGTTTTGTTGGAAGTGGGTATTTGCTATGACCAGTGCATTCTCTTTGCAAAACTCTATTAGCCTTTGCCCTGCTTCATTCTGTATTCCAAAGCCAAATTTGCCTGTTACTCCAGGTGTTTCTTGACTTCCTACTTTTGCATTCCAGTCCCCTATAATGAAAAGGACATCTTTTTTGGGTATTAGTTCTAAAAGGTCTTGTAGGTCTTCATAGAACCATTCAACTTCAGCTTCTTCAGCGTTACTGGTTGGGGCATAGACTTGGATTACTGTGATATTGAATGGTTTGCCTTGGAAACGAACAGAGATTATTCTGTCGTTTATGAGATTGCATCCAAGTACTGCATTTTGGACTCTTTTGTTGATCATGATGGCTACTTCATTTCTTCTAAGGTATTCCTACCCAGAGTAGTAGATATAATGGTCATCTGAGTTACATTCACCCATTCCAGTCCATTTTAGTTCTATGATTCCTAGAATGTCCATGTTCACTCTTGCTGTCTCCTGTTTGACCACTTCCAATTTGCCTTGATTCATATACCTAACATTCCAGGTTCCTATGCAATATTGCTCTTTACAACATCGGACCTTGCTTCTACCACCAGTCACATCCACAACTGAATATTGTTTTTGCTTTGGCTCCATGCCTTAATTTTTTTAGAGTTATTTCTCCACTGATCTCCAGTAGCATATTGGGCACCTACTGACCTGGGGAGTTTCTCTTTCAGTATCCTATCATTTTTCCTTTTCATACTGTTCATGGGGTTCTCAAGGCAAGAATACTGAAGTGGTTTGCCACTCCCTTCTCCAGTGGACCATATTCTGTCAGACCTCTCCACCATGACCCGCCCGTCTTGTGTGGCCCCACAAGGCATGGCTTAGTTTCATTGAGTTAGACAAGGCTGTGGTCTGTGTGATTAGATTGACTAGTTCTCTGTGATTATGGTTTCAGTGTGTCTGCCCTCTGATGCCCTTTCACAACACCTACCATCTTACTTGGGTTTCTCTTACCTTGGATGTGGGGTATGTCTTTACAGCTGTTCCAGCAAAGTGCAGCCGCTGCTCCTTACCTTGGACAAGCGGTATCTCCTCACTGCCGCCCTTCCTGACCTTGAATATGGAGTAGCTCCTCTCGGCCATCCTTCTTTTTGCCATAGTATCTAAGAAATTTTTGTATAATACAAAGGCCCAATGACTTTTTCTTCAGTTTTATTCTACAAATTTGGCTTTAACTGATAGTACCATAGGATATTTTAACTAATCAATCAGCTCATCTACTTAAGATGGATAGGAGAAAAAGTGGTCAATGTCATTCTGAAATTGCACATTGACAAGACTTTTAGTTATTGTTTCCCTATTTTAGTTATGAGAAAGGTAAGTTAAAAGAAAGTCTGGGAGAATGGAGGAGCCTAATTTTGTTAACTCCCTTCTTAGACTCAGTTTAGACAGAATGCATGCATCATCCTCCTTTCTTATTTCCACATCAAGCCAGTGCCCAGGACAAAGTCCATATTCTGTGAATAATTGTTAAATGAATGAAGGGGTTGGAAGAAACACTATAATTAATTAACGTAGTCACCAGAAGAAAGCTTAGGACAGGTTCTTGACTTTTCTCTGTGAGGGGAACTATAATAATACCACATTTTATTTCAAGTAATGCAACAGAAAATTTCTTAGTGTTGTATTTTGAAAGTGGACCCTTTAAATATTCTCCAACTTCCCTGCGTACACACCTTTACATGTATATATACATTCATAGCTTCTACTTCACCCAAGGATTCCGTTTCCTATCCCAAACAGTGCTATCCAGTCAATCTTAGGGTGATGCTGATTGATACATCCTTCCTAATATTTCTTTTAGAAATAAATCAGTTTTGGAAACATATCAAACTTCTTCCCTACTTCTCCCTGATTTTAAAACCACATTTTCAATGTTTAACCCATAAAATACCCTGGACATTCCATAGTATTTCTAAGGTAGATTTTACAAGTTAAAGCAGAAAAGTGACCCTGGATTCCACATATAAAGGATATACTTCACTGTCAGAATATAGCTCCTGGCTGGCAGAGCGTAAGTATACTGAACTTCAGTTAAAAGGTATTGCAAAGAACATCCTCCCTGTTAATTTAGGCAATCCAATAAACTGGCCTGTCTCCTGCAATGTGAAGGACGCCTTGGAAACTTTAATGAACATCTTTCTGAATAGCAGTTACAAGTTTAGCTGCTCACCATCAAAGACTGATTAAGTTAGGCAGGATATTACCTTTTTATCCAGTCTGTCCTGTCACTCACATACTTTGCCACTGAAATTGAACTAGCTACTGTCTGCAGTGCAAAGATAGTATTGCTCAAAGCATATGTGTCCTGTTAACCCACAGATAGAGTCACTTATCATAGAAGTTCTTTATCAAAGTTCTTGCCAATGATTATATAATTGTCCCATATAAACAAGTAAGTTTTATAATATATTTAATTAAATGAGAAAGTTATGGAAATTGTTATTGGATAAAGATATTTCAAAAGAAAGAGTTATTGTATTTCTATGCATTTCAGTGTGAATTATGTTTCTCATAAGATTAATCAAAATGACATGATATTTAGAAAGAGAAATCCTATTGCCCCTACTAGCTTGTTTCATTTTTCAGAATTTAAATAATTAGTATCATTTGATATATACATTACTAAGCAATCTAAGTTGCCAAATAATCAGAAATTATGATAGAAATAATATTAATTAGTGTGTATGTCATATATAAAATAATATAAATTTCAATGTCATCTCATATAATCTTATTTATGGGGTCCGTTTATTATTATCAAATTTTAATAACCTATTTATATTTACCTCTTTGCTATACTTAAGTAGATCTGAACCTAGGTTGGCCTTTTTTGCAGTTGTATAATCCCAAGATAATAATAAAATTAGTAAAAATTTTTTATAAACAAACTTCTGAAATAGTTCACATACTAGAACAATTGATACCCTTATATATTTATCTTTTAAAAGGAAACGCCCATTCATATCAATGAAAACACTATCCAGCATCTCATGTCAAAAATTCTTATATTTCTATAGACTTCTTATATATGAAGTAAGTAAAAATGCATTATTTTCTAATTTTTCTGTGTTTCTTTTATTACTTATAATGGAAGTACACTGAATTGTATGGAATGAATGGAAGTACAGTGAAAAATATATTCAATGAATTTTGGGGTTACTTTCAGGTTTTAAAACAATATTTACTCATATAAAAAATAAACATCAACCATATTTAGGCTCCATTCATGGCATATCAGATCAGATCAGATCAGATTAGTCGCTCAGTCATGTCCATATAGAATATATCAATTTACAAAATAAAGAGAAATGCACATTCTTATAAGGCTAGCATTCTAATTGGGAATAGTGATGATTTACAAGATAAAATATACCTGTGGCAGATTCATTTTGATGTTTGGCAAAACTAATACAATTATGTAAAGTTTAAAAATAAAATAAATTTAAAAAATTAAAAAATAAAATAAAAAATAAAAGTGGGATGAATGGAAATAAGTACTAAAGAAAACAGAAAAAAATAATGATAGAGATTTGGAGTTTATTGCATTTGTGACTGAGTAAACAATGAAGAAGGAAATGGCAACCCACTCCAGTGTTCTTGCCTGGAGAATCCCAGGGACGGGGGAGCCTGGTAGGTTGCTGTCTATGTGGTCGCACAGAGTCTATGGGGTCACACAGAGTCGGACATGACTGAAGTGACTTAGCAGCAGCAGCAGCATGTATAGTTTGAGTCCCATTTTGCATATGATCATTCATTTTTGACTTATTATTGATGGAATAAATGTATAATAGTACACATTCTTATTTTTAAAAGTTCTTATTTTTAACTAATATAAGGAATAATTATTTTGATATTATATAGTTATACATTAACTATATAATAGCACTACTCTGGAATAAATGTAACAGATCTAGGAAATTTTTGATTAATAATATATTAAGAGGATCCTCTTACATTTGAGTCAGTTCTAATGAGGTGGATGAAACTGGAGCCTATTATACAGAGTGAAGTAAGCCAGAAGGAAAAACATCAATACAGTATACTAACGCACATATATGGAATTTAGAAAGATGGTAACAATAACTCGGTGTACGAGACAGCAAAAGAGACACTGATGTATAGAACAGTCTTATGGACTCTGTGGGAAAGGGAGAGGGTGGGAAGGTTTGGGAGAATGACATTGAAACACATAAAATATCATGTAAGAAATGAGATGCCAGTCCAGGTTCGATGCATGATACTGGATGCTTGGGGCTAGTGCACTGGGACGACCCAGAGGGATGGTATGGGGATGGAGGAGGGAGGAGGGTCCAGGATGGGGAGCACATGTATACCTGTGGCGGGAAAATTTATTAAATTTATTATAAAAAAATAATAATAATATATTAAGAGGATCCTCAACACTGGGGGGAAATTGGGAGAATACATAGACGTTGTATGTGTGTTTTCTCAGTTGTGTCCAACTCTTTGCAACCTCAGGAACAAAATTCTCTGTCCATGGAATTTTCCAGGCAGGAATAATGGAGTGGACTGCCATGAATTGCCAAATTTCCCCCATCTTTTCCCAAAACTTTCTCAAAATCAGATTAAAGTGAGACAAATATATCATGTTCTATCTTCAGTGATAACAGAAGCTAGACTAGATGAGTAAATACGGGACCATATTACCTTCGATGCTATTGACATTAAAATACCAATCTTTTTTTGTTGTTGAAAAATTTCAAGATTTTTGTTATTATCACATCCGATTGAAAACATCATGTTCATCATGTTACTTACAAAATTTCCTGATCAGTTAGTTCAGTTCAGTCACTCAGTCATGTCCCATTCTTTGCGACCCCATGAATTGCAGCATGCCAGGACTCCCTGTCCATCACCAACTCCCGGAGTTCACCCAAACCCATGTCCATCGAGTCGGTGATGCCATCCAACCATCTCATCCTGTGTCGTTCCCTTCTCCTCCTGCCCCTAATCACCCCCAGCATCAGAGTCTTTTCCAATGAGTCAACTCTTTGCATCAGGTGGCCAAAGTACTGGAGTTTCAGCTTTAGCATCATTCCTCCCAAAGAAATCCAAGGGTTGATCTCCATCAGAATGGACTGGTTGGATCTCTTTGCAGTCCAAGGGACTCTCAAGAGTCTTCTCCAACACCACAGTTCAAAAGCATCAATTCTTTGGTGCTCAGCTTTCTTCACAGTCCAACTCTCACATCATACATGACCACTGGAAAAACCATAGCCTTGACTTGACGGACCTTTTTGGCAAAGTAGTGTCTCTGCTTTTCAATATGCTATCTAGGTTGGTCATAACTTTCCTTCCAAGGAGTAAGCGTCTTTTAATTTCATGGCTGCAGTCACCATCTGCAGTGATTTTGGAGCCCAAAAATTTAAGTCTGACACTGATTCGACTGTTTCCCCATCTATTTCCCATGAAGTGATGGGACTGGATGCCAGGATCTTCCTTTTCTGAATGTTGAGCTTTAAGCCAAATTGTTCACTCTCCTCTTTCACTTTCATCAAGAGTCTTTTTAGTTCCTCTTCACTCTGCCATAAGTGTGATGTCATCTGCATATCTGAGGTTATTGATCTTTCTCCCTGCAATCTTGATTCCAGCTTCTGCTTCTTTCTGTCTAGTGTTTCTCATGATGTACTCTGCATATAAGTTAAATAAGCAGGGTGACAATATACAGCCTTGACGAACTCCTTTTCCTATTTGGAACCAGTCTGTTGTTCCATGTCCAGTTCTAACTGTTGCTTCCTCCCTGCATATAGGTTTCTCAGGAAGCAGTTCAGGTGGTCTGGTATTCCCATCTCTTTCAGAATTTTCCACAGTTTATTGTGATCCACACAGTCAAAGGCTTTGGCATAGTGACTAAAGAAGAAATAGACGTTTTTCTGGAACTCTCTTGCTTTTTTGATGATCCAACAGATGTTGGCAATTTGGTCTCTGGTTCCTCTGCCTTTTCTAAAACCAGGATGAACATTTGGAAATTAATGGAGCAGTCATGAAGAGATACCCCATGTCCAAGGTAAGAGAAACTCAAGTTAGACAGTAGGTGTTGTTAGAGACATCAGAGGGCAGACACACAAACCATAATCACAGAAAACTAGTGAATCTAATCACACAGACCACAGCCTTGTCTAACTCAATGAAACTAAGCCATGTGGTGTGGGGCCACCCACAATGGGTAGGTCAAGGTGGAAAGGTCTGACAGAATGTGGTCCACTGGAGAAGGGAATGGCAAACCACTTCAGTATTTTTTGCCTTGAGAACCCCATGAACAATATGAAAATTTTCTGATATATCTGCTCAATCTGCATTAGTACTTCTTAACTGGGTTAACATTATTATCATCTATTTAATCAGTATGAAAATGTGCTTACTCAATTCTATATAGTCTATATATACAATGACATGTATACTGAGAAAGCTTTCAATTGTTTTCATAACAGGGCATTGCATTTACAGTTTCTGCTTCTCAAACTATTGATATTTTCCTTCAGACAGCCCTTCCTAATAGTTTTGGTGGGGGAAATTTTACTCATCCATACAAATTTAACATTCATATTTACAACAATAGCTTTATTCTCTGTTGTATTTCCTGTGTTATAAATGTTGCCGCTGCTGCTGCTAAGCCTGTTCAGTCGTGTCCGACTCTGTGCTACCCATAGACGGCAGCCCACCAGGCTTCCCCGTCCCTGGGATTCTCCAGGCAAGAACACTGGAGTGGGTTGCCATTTCCTTCTCCAATGCATGAAAGTGAAAAGTCAAAGTGAAGTCACTCAGTCGTGTCCGACTCTAGCGACCTCATGGACTGCAGCCTACCAGGCTCCTCCGTCCATGGGATTTTCTAGGCAAAAGTACTGGAGTGGGGTGCCATTGCCTTCTCTGGTTATAAATGTTACTACTTGTTAAATTATATATTGATATTTATCTCCCTGAGGAGATAATTTCCCTTCTTGAGAACAAAAGGATCATGCTTTATTCATTTGTATAAACAGTTGGCAAACAGATGGGGAAGCAATGGAAACAATGAGAGGCTTATTTTGGGGGGCTCCAAAATCACTGCAAATGGTGACTGCAAGCCATGAAAATAAAAGATGCTTGCCTCCTTGGAAGAAAAACTATGATCAATCTAGATACCTTATTAAAAAGCAGAGACATTGCTTTGCCAGCAAAGTTCCATCTAGTTAAAGCTGTGGTTTTTCAAGTACTCATGTATGGATGTCAGAGTTGGACCGTAAGGAAAGCTGAGTGCCAAAAAATTGATGCTTTTAAATTGTGATGTTGGAGAAGACTCTTTGAGTCCCTTGGACTGCAAGGAGATCTACCCAGTTCATCCTAAAGGAAATCATCCTGAATATTCATTGGAAGGACTGATTCTGAAGCTGAAACTCCAATACTTTGACCACCTGATGCAAAGAGCTGACTCATTGGAAAAGCCCTTGATGCTGGGAAAGATTGAGGGCAGAGGAAGGGGATGACAGAGGATGAGATGGTTGGATGGCATCACTGACTCGATGGACATGAGTTTGAGCAAGCTCCGGGAGTTGGTGATGGACAGGGAGGTCTGGTGGTGCAGCAGTTCATGGGGTCACAAATAATCAGACATGACTGAATGACTGAACTAATATTCAGTTCTAGAAATGTAAAAATACAAGAGTATTTCTCTATAAGTGAAAACTATATGTTTTGAAATGATTTTGTGCATACCTTCCCCTACCCACATTAATTAATTTGAGATATCTACAAGAAATTGTCTACCAGTTTCACCTGTATTCCTTATGTTCAAGAACTAATTGCAGTCTCCAGGGGTTATAAATATGAGCTATAATCACAATGAAGCATATGGGAAGCTGCAGGAGTATGAAAGATTTGAAATGGTGTGAAGTGCAGCCACTTGACTTAACAGAAAGAATGTATGTTGACTAGAAGTATTTCCAGAATAAAAAAATGATGATGACTTGTTAAGGTTCATCAGTAAAAGACATATTCCATGAGATTAAATGATTATTTGGTTTATTATCCATCAAAGAAATACTCAATATGATGACTAATCACTTGTTGAGCAGTGTTCAGTATTATGCCATATGATACATGAAATACCTGCCACTCACAGTCAATAACTTTACCTTATATAAAGCATTCAGAAATAGAAGATAGTAACCTTTTAGAATAGAACTCCCCTGCCTTCAAGCTTTGATGAACATATATCAGTCTTCCTCCCTGTTACAAAGTAGCCCTTACATCTAAGACCAACATAATCAAAAAGAGTAGTCTCTTTCTGCTTCAGAGTCAGCAAACTCTACTTCATATTTGTGTTGTCACACATATACTTCCTCTGCTTTTTCTGCTACACAGGCATGTACATAATGTCTACTACTTAATATGTACCCTTCTAGAACAATGAATAAAAGAAAGACAGAAACAAAGTCTCTTTTCTCATAAAACTAAGTATTTAAAGAAATGCAGTTTCTCATAAAACTAAAATGTTTAAAGAAATGCAATTTTTAAAAATGCTTTAAATGCATACACAGTATGCTGGAGATTAAAATACAGTGCAGGATTGTGTGTTCATGGAAGGCCTGAGTGAAAAAAAATGATACTTAGGTAGATATATGAATATGAAAATGAAGAGGAACTAAAGAGCCTCTCTATGAGGGTGAAAGAGGAGAGTGAAAGAGTTGGCTTGAAACTCAACATTGGGTGTGCTGTGTGTTCAGTCATGGCCAACTGTTGGTTTCCCCATCAACTGTAACCTGTCAGGCTCCTCTGTTCATGGGATTTCCCTGGCAAGAATACTGGATGGGTTGTTATTTCCTATTCCTGGGAAGCCCAAGCAACTATACATTAAAACAAAACAAAACAAAAACACACTGCTCCAGCCCCATAACTTCAAGGCAAATAGAAGGGAAATAAGTGGAAACAGTGACAGATTTTCTTTTCTTAGGCTCCAAAATCACTGCAGACAGTGACTGCAGCCATGAAATTAAAGCATGGTTGTTCCTTGGAAGGTTAGCTATGACAAACATAGAGAGCATATGAAAAAAGAAAAAAACAAACAACAAACAAACAAAAAACAGAGATATCAGTTTAATATTTCACAGAGATATATACAAGCCCATATAGTCAAAACTATGATTTTTCCAGTAGTCATGTATGGATGTGCGAGTTGGACCATAGGAAAGTTTGAGCGCCGAAGAATTGATGCTTTTGAATATTGGCGCTGGAAAAAATGCTTGAGAGTCCCGTCAACTTCAAAGAGAACAACCAGTCAGTCCTGAAGAAAATCAACCTTGGCATATTTATTAGAAGGACTGATGCTGAAGCTGAAACTTCAATACTTTGGCCACCTGATGAGAAAAGCTGATCCTTTCGAAAAGGCCTGATGCAGAAGATGACTGAGGGAGGGAGACAAAGGGAGCAAATGGGGATCTCCTCAACTCAGAGATTGAACTTGCATCTCCATCATATGGTTACAAAAGTAGCAACGGGTCACAAAGAGTCAGACATGATGTAGCAGCTGAACAACAACAGCAATTAACATGGATATGAATATTGTTTCTGTCAAAAAAAAAGGCACAACTTAAAAGTTGTGAGTTATGTTTTATGTGGCAGAATTTCTGAGTATGTAAGCTTGGAAGACAATCTTTCTCATACCTCTGAGGGATTGCTCCATAGAGGTAAGGGATGAGCCAGGATATATGAGTTTTAAAATACAGGTAGTCAGGACATCAAATGTTTACTCTTAATTAAAGGAAACCAGACATCTCAAGTTAATGTATTTAAACACTTTTCTGTGTATGCCAGATTCTGGTCTCATTGAAATCACTTCTTTGATATGCACCTTAAACTATCAAGGTTAGTATCTTGTTTGTTTCCATCCTAAATCTCCTCAAGGTGCCCAGTTGGGAGTGGCTGTAGTGGCTGCTGCCTTGATGGATGCACATCTTTATTTACTGATATGGCAGGTTACATTCTTCATTCACAAAAGCCACAGTGAAATGGGTCAACAGGTAAAAAGATTGTTTTTTTTCCAGGACAGGCTTTAATTATTTGAAGTTAGAGAACACTAAACATGTATGCTTATGTTAGGTAGAGAAAAAAGAAGAGTTTAAATATAAAAGAAAATATTGTAGGAGTAATATCTTTGGGAATCAAAGAATTGACATACAAAGTTTAGTTGGAAGAATTTTACAAGTACCAAAGCAAATATTCTTCAAAAGCTGTTCTCCCATATTCTTCACTAATTTAAATATTTATTAACTACTTATACATCAGCTTAAATATTACTTAAATATGAAACGATTCCACAGATTTTGTCAGATTTTTCTTTCTAAGCCTTCATATTCACTCTGTAATTTACAAATACCTCATGAATGCTTAAAAGGACAAATTAATAAATATCAAGCCAATACATGTATACTGATCACTATTTATATATGGTATTGTTTATTCTCCATCATAGGGACATTTCTATCCTTTATGAACTTCTTCACCTTTTGTTGTGGTTCAGTCATTCAATTGTATCTCATTATTTGCAACCCCATGGACTGCAGCACCACAGGCTTCCCTGTCCTTCACCATTTCCCAGAGTTTGCTCAAACTCATATCCATTGAGACGGTGATGCCATCCAACCTCATCCTCTGTCATTCCCTTCTCTTCCTGCCCTCAATCTTTCCAGTATCAGAGCTTTTCCCAATGAGTTGGCTCTTCACATCAGGTGGGGAAAGTGTTGAAACCTCAGCTTCAGCATGAGTCCTTCCAAATAATATTCAGGGTTGATTTCCTTTAGCATTGACTGGTTTGATCTTCTTGCTGTCCTGGGGATTTTCAAGAGTCTTCTCCAACACCACAGTTCAAAAGCATCAGTTCTTCAGTGCTCAGTCTTTTTCTATCATCCAGCTCTCACATCCATACATGACTACTGGAAAAACCATAGCTTTGACTACATGGACCTTTGTAAGGAAAATACTGTCTCTACTTTTTAATATGCTGTCTAGGTTTATCATAGCTTTTCCTCCAAGGAGCAAGCATGTTTTAATTTCATGGCTGCAGAGGCCATCCACAGTGACTTTGGAGCCCAAGAAAATAAAGTCTGTCACTCCATTATCTTCCCATCTATTTGCCATGAAATGATGGGACCACATGCCATCATCTTCATTTTTGAATGTTGATTTTTAAGCCACCATTTTCACTCTTATTTTTCACCTTCATCAAGAGGCTCCTTAATTCCTCTTCACTTTCTTCCATAAGGGTGGTGTCATATGCATATCTGAGGTTATTAATATTTTGCAGGCGCAATCTTGATTCCAGCTTCTGCTTCAGCCAGCCCCATATTTCACATGATATACTCTATAAAAGTTAAATAAGCAGGGTGACAATCTATTACCGCCTTGTTGGTATACAGCCTTCCTTCACCTTAGAATCCATCTCAATATTCAGCAGGTTTTTTATCTATATTTATAAATGTAATATACTCCTTAAAGTGAATTAACATTCTCAACTTTGTTTCAAAGATAGTTTGATGGTCCTAAATGATTTTGAATTTCAGGTTAAAAAAATAGCCTCTAATGTAAACAATTTTAGTCACATTGTTTGAAATAGAATTATGCACAATCTCACAAAATTATATGTGTTACCAAAATTTAAAATGTGTAAGTGCCTTATTGATAAAAATAAAAGAATGTTCACACTATATTATCAGATAAACCATGAAAATAAGTCATGCAAACCTAAGTATTTTAAGAAGACTGTAATTAACTATGTTTTAGTTTGAAAATATTTATTCATATGTTTCATCACTATAGAAGGAATAGAGCACAAGCCTCAGTGAAGTTGGTGCATTAACACTTCACAGAAATGTATGTGGACCAATCACTCAAAATGACAAAAGACATTGAAAACACAAAGATGAAAATAGATTTATTGTAAAGAAATGTTCAATGTATAAAATATTAGATTTACTTTCTGTCGTACTGCACAACTATATTTTATAAAAAAATACTCCAACGTGGTTCAAACTATAAGTAAAAAGAATTTCAAATTTGATTAAAGGCATGGAACAAAAATAATTTTCAAAACGTACACTTAGAACTTGTACTATAATAATAACCAATTTAAAATCTTGTCTGTATGTATTAAATGTCATAGATCATTTAATTAA
The DNA here is from genome assembly GCF_003369695.1 of Bos indicus x Bos taurus. Classification (NCBI taxonomy): domain Eukaryota; kingdom Metazoa; phylum Chordata; class Mammalia; order Artiodactyla; family Bovidae; genus Bos; species Bos indicus x Bos taurus. The sequence goes on from NW_020868191.1 coordinate 19,524, forward strand.
TTTTAGTCACTAAGTTTTGTCCAACTCTTAGCAACTTCATGGACTACAGAATACCAGGCTTCACTGTCCATCACCAAATCCTGGAGCTCACACAAACTCATGTCCATTGAGTCAGTGATGCCATTCAACCATATCATCCTCTGTCATCCCTTCTCCTGCCCTCAATCTTTCCCAGCATCAGAAACATTTCCAATGAGTCAGCTCTTCACATTAGGTGGCCAAGGTACTGGAGTTTCAGCTTCAGAATCAGTCCTTCCAATGAGTATTCAGGACTGATTTTCTTTAGGATGGACGGGTTGGATGTCTTTGTAGTCCAAGGGACTCTAAGAGTCTTCTCCAACACCACAGTTCAAAAGAATCAATTCTTTGGCACTCAGCTTTCTTTATTATTATTATTTACTTTATAATATTGTATTGGTTTTGCCATACATCAACATAAATCCAGCACGGGAGTACACGTGTTCCCAATCCTGAATCCCCCTCCTACCTCCCTCCCCATACCATCTTTCTGGGTCATCCCAGTGCACCAGTCCCAAGCATCCTGTATCCTGCATTAAACCTGGACTGGTGATTCATTTCTTATATGATATTATACATGTTTCAATGCCATTCTCCCAAATCATCCCACCCTCTCCCTTTCCCACAGAGTCCAAAAGACTGTTCTATGTATCTGTGTCTCTTTTGATGTCTCACATACAGGGTTATCATTATCATCTTTCTAAATTCCATATATATACGTTAGTATACTGTATTTGCGGAGAAGGCAATGGCACCCCAATCCAGTACTCTTGTCTGGAAAATCCCATAGACGGAGGAGCCTGGTATGCTGCAGTCCATGGGGTAGCTAAGAGTCGAACACGACTGAGCGACTTCACTTTGACTTTTCACTTTCATGCATTGGAGAAGGAAATGTCAACCCACTCCAATGTTCTTGCCTGGAGAATCCCAGGAATGGGGGAGCCTGGTGGGTTGCCATCTATGGGGTCACACAGAGTCAGACACGACTGAAGCAACTTAGCAGCAGCAGCAGCAGCATACTGTATTGGTGTTTTTCTTTCTGGCTTACTTAACTCTGTGTAATAGGCTCCAGTTTCATCCACCTCACTAGAACTGGTTCAAATGTATTCTTTTTATGGCTGAGTAAACTCCATTGTGTATATGTACCACAGCTTTCTTATCCATTCATCTGCTTGTGGACATCTAGTTTGCTTCCATGTCCTGGCTATTATAAACAGTGATGCGATGAACACTGGTGTACACGTGTCTCTTTCAATTCTGGTTTCCTCGGTGTGTATGCCCAGCAGTGGGATTGCTGGGTCATATGGCAGTTGTATTTCCAGTTTTCAAAGGAATCTCTACACTGTTCTCCATAGTGGCTGTACTAGTTTGCATTCCCACCAACAGTGTAAGAGGGTTCCCTTTTCTCCACACCCTCTGCAGCATTTATTGCTTGCAGACTGTTGGATAAAAGTCATTCTGACTGGCGTGAAATGGTACCTCATAGTGGTTTTGATTTGCATTTCTCTGATAATGCGTGATGTTGAGCATCTTTTCATGTGTTTGTTAGCCATTGTATGTCTTCTTTGGAGAAATGTCTGTTTAGTTCTTTGGCACATTTATTGATTGGGTCATTTATTTTTCTGGAATTGAGCTGCAGAAGTTGCAGGAGATTAGTTCTTTGTCAGTTGCTCCATTTGCTATTATTTTCTCCCATTCTGAAGGCTGTCTTTTCACCCTGCTTATAGTTTCCTTTGTTGTGCAGAAGCTTTTAATTTTAATTAGGTACCATTTGTTTGTTTGCTTTTATTTCCAATATTCTGGGAGGTGGGTCATAGAGGATCCTGCTGTGATGTATGTCGGAGAGTGTTTTGCCTATGTTCTCCTCTAGGAGTTTTATAGTTTCTGGTCTTACATTGATATCTTTAATCCATTTTGAGTTTATTTTTGTGTATGGTGTTAGAAAGTGGTCTAGTTTCATTCTTTTACAAGTGGTTGACCAGTTTTCCCAGCACCACTTGTTAAAGAGATTGTCTTTAATCCATTGTATATTCTCGCCTACTTTGTCAAATATAAGGTGTCCATAGATGCGTGGATTATCTCTCTGGGCTTTCTATTTTGTTCCATTGATCTATATTTCTGTCTTTATTCCAGTACCATACTGTCTTGATGACTGTGGCTTTGTAGTAGAGCCTGAAATCAGGCAGATTGATTCCTCCAGTTCCATTCTTCTTTCTCAAGATTGCTTGGGCTATTCAAGGTTTTTTGTATTTCCATACAAATTGTGAAATTATTTGTTCCAGCTCTGTGAAAAATACTGTTGGTAGTGTGATAGGGATTGCATTGAATCTATAGATTGCTTTGGGCAGTATACTCCTTTTCACTATAACTGATTCTTCTGATCCATGAGCATGATATATTTCTCCATCTATTAGTGTCTTCTTTGATTTCTTTCACCAGTGTTTTATAGTTTTCTATATATAGGTCTTTAGTTTCTTTAGGTAGATATATTCCTAAGTATTTTATTCTTTTCTTTGCAATGGTGAATGGAATTATTTCCTTAATTTATCTTTCTATTTTCTTATTATTAGTATAAGACAGCTTTTTTTATAACTCTCACATCCATACATGACTACTGGAAAAACTGTAGCTTTGACTAGATGCATCTTGTTGACAAAGTAATGTCTCTGCTTTTTAGTATGCCATCTAGGTTGGTCATAACATTTCTTCCAAGGAGTGTCTTTTTATTTCATGGCTGCTGTCATGATCTGCAGTGACTTTGGAGCCCAAGAAAATAAAGTCAGCAATTATTTCCATTGTTTCCCCATCTATTTGCCATGAAGTGATGGGACCAAATGCCATGAACTTAGTTTTCTGAATGTTGAGTTTTAAGCCAACTTTTTCACTCTCCTCTATCACTTTTGTCAAGAGGCTCTTTAATTCTTCTTCACTTTCTCCCATAAGGATAGGGTCATCTGCATATCTGTGATAGTTGATATTTCGCCCAACAATCTTGATCCCAGCTAGTGCTTCATTGAGTCCAGCATTTCTCATGATGCATTCTGCATATAACTTAAATAAGAAGGATGACAATATACAGCCTCGATATACTCCTTTCCCAATTTGGAACCATTATGTTGTTCCATGTCCAGTTCTAACTATTGCCTCTTGTCCTGCATACAGATGTCAGTCTCAGGAGGATCTCTTGAAGAATTTTCCACAGATTGCTGTGATCCACACAGTCAAAGGCTTTGGTATAGTCAATAAAGCAGACATAGATGTGTTTTCTGGAACTCTCTTGCTTTTTCAATGATCCAACAGAAGTCAGCAATTTGATCTCTGGTTCCTTTGTCTTTTTTAAATACTACTTGAAAATCTGGAAGTTCACTGTTCACATACTGTTGAAGCCTGGCTTAGAGAATTTTAAGCATTACTTTGTTAGTGTGTGAGATGAGTGAAATCGTGATGTAGTTTGAACCTTTTTTGCATTGCCTTTCTTAGGAATTGGAATGAAAACTGACCTTTTCCAGTCCTGTGATTACTGCTACATTTTCCAGATTTGCTGGCATATAGAATGCAGCACTTTCACAGCATCATCTTTTAGGATTTGGAATAGCTCAACTGGAATTCCATCATGCCCTCTAGCTTTGTCCAAAGTGATGCTTCCTAAGACCGACTTGACTTCACATTCCAGGATGTCTGGCTCTAGGTGAGTGGTCATACCATCATGATTATCTGAGTCATGAAAATCTTCTTTTGTATAATTCTTCTGTGTATTCCTGTCACCGCTTCTTAGTATCTTCTGCTTCTGTTAGGTACATATCATTTTTGCCTTTTATTGTGCCCATCTTTGCATGAAATATTCCCTTGGTATTTCTAATTTTCTTGAAGAGATCTCTCGTATTTCCATTCTCTGTTGTTTTCCTCTATTTCTTTGCATTGATCGCTGAGGAAGGCTTTCTTATCTCCTTGCTATTCTTTGGAACTCTGCATTCAAAAGGTTACATCTTTCCTTTTTTCCTTTGCCTTTAGCTTATCTTCTTTTCTCAGCTATTTGTAAGACCTCGTCAGACAACCGTTTTGCCTTTTTGCATTTATTTTTCTTAGAAATGGTCTTGATCACTGTCTCCTGTACAATGCCACAAACCTCTGTCTTCCATAGTTCTTCAGGCAGTCTGTCTATCAGATCTAATCCCTTGAATCTATTTGTCACTTCCACTGTATAATTGTAAGGGATTTTGTTTAGGTCATACCCGAATGGTCTAGTGGTTTCCCTTACTTTCATTCAATTTAAGTCTGAATTTGGCAATAAGGAGTTCATGATCTGAGCCACAGTCAGCTCCCAGTCTTGTTTTTGCTGACCGTATAGAACTTTTTCATCTTTGGCTGCAAAGAATATAATGAATCTGATTTCGGTATGAACCATTTGGTGATGTCCATGTACAGAGTCTTCTCTTTTGTTTTTGGAAGAGCCTACTTGCTATGACCAGTGTGTTTCTCTTTGCAAAGCTCTGTTAACCTTTGACCTGCTTCTTTTTGTACTGCAAGGCAACATTTAGCTATCATTTTGTGGCAAATGAAAACAATGGAAACAATGAGAAACTTTTTTTTTTTTTTTGGACTCCAAATCACTGCCACTGCCAATAGTAACTACAGCCATGAAATTAAAGAATACTTGTTCCTTGGAAGAAAAGCTGTGACCATCCTAGACAGCGTTTTGAATAGCAGAGACATTACTTTGCTTAAAAAGGTCTGTCTAGTCAAAGCTATGGTTTTTTGGTAGTCATGTATGGATGTGAGAGTTGGATTATAAAGAAAGCTGAGTGCTGAAGACTGGGTGCTTTTGAACTGTGATGTTGGAGAAGACTCTTAGAGTCCCTTGGACTGCAAGGAGGTCAAACCCATCAATCCTAATGGGAATCTGTCCTGAGTATTCATTGGAAGGACTGATGCTGATGCTGAAATTCCAATACACTGACCACCTAACTCAAAAGATTGACTCATTGTAAAGACCCTGATGCTAGGAAAGATTGAAAGTAGGAGGAGAAGTGGATGACTGAGGATAAGATGGTTGAATAGTATCACTGAATCGATGGACATGAGTTTGAACAAGCTCGTGGAGTTAGTGATGGACAAGGAAGCCTTGTGTGTTGCTATCCACGTGGTTGCAAATAGCCAGACACGACTGAGCAACTGAACTAAACTGAACTGAGTTGATTGAGCTGACATATGAGTAAAGATATTTAACTTCAAAGTTAAGCCCAAACTGAAGTCATCACATTTTTAAAAGCTTATTGTGGAGTCTTAAGAAACTGCAAAACAGCATCTTTATGTAAAGGAAAGAATTTGATATAGATGCAGCCTGTACGATTTTTCTCCCTGGAAGACTATTGCCATCCTTTTAGAAGTTTCAGTAAATATCCTAGGTAAATTTTACAGAGAACATAAAGTTACCTCACTTAAGAAAATGCTGACCATTTTATTGCCATGGTCACAAATCAATAGCAGAACCCATTTAAAACCTGTCTAAACAACTAATGATAACGGACTTTGTAAACATAGAGCTAAAATCCATCCATTCAGTAGCAACCCTTCTTCTTGAAAATTAATAGAAGACTCATGCCAGTGAACCATTTTCCAAGGCTGGCATTTGCCTTGGAACAACTCTTGCCTCCAAGGCTCTATAACTAATAGAATTGCAATAGGAGTGTGTTCTAAAACTTCAATATAACATCAAGAGTTGGCTTTATTTAGTGAAACAATACATGCCCAGACTAACTCTCCATTATTTGATAAAAAGAGGACTA
>NW_020868192.1:0-16909 GCF_003369695.1 Bos indicus x Bos taurus
TTTGGTAGTACTAGCTCTTAGAGGACCAGAAGAGGCTCTCCGATGGCTTTTGTCTCAATTCCTTAGATATTTCTTTCTTTGGAATCTGTGGAAATGGATTGGAAGAATTGATCCTAGTAGCTTGAGGAGACAAAATCACTTTTTCCTCACTAGCCAACCCTCCACCACCTCTCTTTGCATATACTAGATGTGGCCATGACTCACTGCTTCTACTGAGGTCAAGATTGTACTCAACAGTGTGCACAGGCACACTTGAGATGGATGCTTTCCCTAGTATTAACTAGCTTGCGAAAATTTCAGGAAGCTACTCTGTTATACTCTGTGTAGCATCAGAGAAAAGGGCAAATCAAACAATGGTCTTGGTGGTATGGAACTAAATCCATCTGGGATGCCATCAGATCTACACCTGGTGAATCTCACCCCAGTTCGGTGTAGAAACCAGGAGGGACAAGTAAGAGGCCTGCATCAATAAGGGACAGACTAAGTCTGATCAGAGAAGGGAAGCTGCAGTGAAAAGTCTGTCTACACCCCCCATCTAGAGCAGGGATGGATGCCTCCAGTGGAAAGAAAGCCACAGCTGTGGATGCCACTTTTTTCTTCCTACAGAATGAGAGCTAGCAGTTCCAAAACCACTCCTTTCAAATGTATTTATTTTAAATTTATTAAAATGTATATTATTATAAAGGAAAAAGAAGAAGAAGAAGAAGCTGAGACAAGTTTGATCCCCAGAGTTTAAAAAGACATGCTTGATCTTCTTTTGTGATACTGAATGGCCACAGTATCCTTTTGAAAGATCTATTGAAGGATCTCATATTACTGTTTTACAACTAGACCAGTTCTGTAGAAACAAGAGAAATGGATAAGAGTCATATGTGTTCTCTTGAGAGATATACCAGACTTATGTCCAAGGGTGCAGGATTTGGATGATGAAACCTTCAGCTGTCTTTGTCCTCTTACTTTGCCCCTGTATTTGGGGCTCCCAACTGAACAGGCTGAGAAATTAGGGAGCCTTCCAGGAGGGTGGCCTCAGTCTGGTAGAATCTCAAACCAATCCTAATTGTGGTCAAGACTATTTAGAGGGTCCAAAAGTACATGGAAGCCTTTAAGGGACTAACTTCACTTTATGACCTTACTTGGAAAGATGTATGTAATGTCTTAGGACAGACGCTGACTCCTGACTTGAGAGCTCTAGTTTCTGAGGAAAGCTACTACTTTTGGAGATGAATGGCTTGAAATGTGAAACAAGAGAAAAGAGGGAACATGAAATAGCCCTCCTTCCTACTGGGAGCCAAGCGGTTCCAATAACAGGGTCTCTTTATCAATACGTATTCTTGAAGGACTAAGCAAGTGCATGCTAAGACTTTAAACTTATGCCCAAGTTGGCTGACAAACAGGAAAGAAGGAAATTCCTGGTAAGTTCCTAGATAGATTATGGGAGGCTCTCCACAAGTTTACTAATGATTTTGAAAGTGCAAGAGGAATGATCTTAAAAGATAGAAACTGGAGTCTATTATACAGAGTGAAGTAAGCCAGAAAGAAAACCACCAAATACAGTATACTAACGCATATATATGGAATTTTAGAACATATATGGTACAATAACCCTGTATACAAGACAGCAAAAGAGACACTGATATATAGAACAGTCTTTTGGACTGACTGTGTGGAGAGAAGAGGGTGGGATGTTTGGTAGAATGGCATTGAAACATGTATAATATCATATATGAAACGAGTCGCCAGTCCAGGTTCGATGATGCTTGGGCTGGTGCACTGGGATGGCCCAGAGGGATGGTTAGGAAGGGAGAAGGTTCAGGATAGGAAACACGTGTATACCTGTGGTGGATTCATGTTGATATATGGCAAAACCAATACAATATTGTGAAGTTAAAAAATAAAAAAAAAAGAGATTTTATCACTCTTAGTTCCAGATATCTGCCGTAATTATGAAAAACAGGCAATTGCACCAAATCTGTCTTTAAAAAACTGTTGCAAGCTGGCTCAGACTGTATTATGTAAGAAGCATATGAGGATGAAAATAAGAAGCAAAAAAAAAAAAAAAGAAACCAGGTAATAGACTGAAATCCCAGCAATGGCTGTTAGATCGCCTCTGAAAACAGCCTGAGAAAAATGTCCAGGGGACCCAGGTGAAAAGGGATGGACTTGTTATTACTGTGGAAAAGACGGGCATTTCAAGCAGGATTGCCCCCAGGCATCTAAGCTCCCCCAACTCCAGGTCCGCCGTCTGCAAAGACCAAAAGAGAATACTGGAGAAATGACTGCCCTCTGAGGTGTAGGCCCCAGGGGTCAGACTCTCAAGACAATCTGGACTGAAGGTACCCAGGGGGTCCCACACAAGCTTCCATTCCTAATTACACCTGAGGAATCCTGGTATTAATAACTGGGGGTGGGGGTGTTGGGAATCAATCAGTCAAATTTATTTTGGACACTGGGGCAACTTTCTCTGTGCTCACTGAAGCCCCTGGGCCCACTTTCCTCCTGATCCACTACTGTAATAGGACTGTCTGGATGAGCAAACATTATGTCAGTCATCTTTTAAGCAAACAACTGGGACTCTGTGCTGTTTTCTCACGAGTTCTGATCATGCCAGAGTCTCCCTCACCCCTTCTGGAGTGATTTACTGAGTAGGGTTCAGGCTCTGTTTTTCATGAATATGGAGCCTTCCTTTCTCTTCCATTAATTGAACAAAATGTAAATCCTAAGGTGTGGGCTGATGAAAAAACTGTGGGTCCAGCACAAAATGTTCTTCTGTTGTTATCAAGCTCAATGACCATCCCTTATCTCCACATCAAAAGCAGTATCACTAAAGCCTGAGGTTTAATAAATGGGCAAAATCTTACTGTTCTGACTTCTCATGATGTAAGTGGGATTTTTAAACTCTAAATTTCAGAGCAACAGTGTTCCAGCTTTAAAGCGCTGTAACTCAAGGGTGTCGAAAGCTCAAGGAATAGAATATCACTCACACTGTTCCTGGAAACCCAATCTTTGGAAAAGTAGAAAACGTGAATGACATTAAGAGACATCTGCATAAGTTAACTCAGGAAACACAAGGCAGTTGGCTTAAAGTTTTACCCATAGCTTTAATGAGGCTCGAATTGTCCCCAACAAGAAGGGACTGTGTCTATGACAGACTGTTTTGTGCAAAGATATTGTTAGAGACCCTGAAGCCTTAGAACTAACTATGTGGACTCAGCTTTCAGCTTTTCAACCTCCTTGTCAATTGAAGGCTTCACATGGTGGGTTTCTCTGCTTCAAGAAAAGGACTTTCATCTGCTCTGTGAATACCTTCACCAACAACATTGTATGTGATGCCTCTTCTTATCTGATGACATCTAACGATCTTAAGATGGACTGATGTAACTATGGACATAGTCTGACTTTTAATTTTGATTATGTTTTAACTTGGTTGAATGACTATTTTGCCTTACATTTGTAACTGTATGATATGGTTTGTTTCTTACCATCTGAAACTTTTAAGTTAGATGTGGATGTTCAGGCTCCTACAAATGCCACAGCCTCCTCCACTATTACTTGGGGACCCTGGATCAGAGACACTCAGTAAGAGAGTTAGGAGACTATGTTGCATCTCAACAATTTAGGATGACACCCCTCAACAGCGGAAGTAGTTATGGAACAAAACAATGCCCCTTTCCCTTGGCAACATATTCTCCTAAAAGAAAAGGGAGGAATGAGAGAATCAGTTTCTAGGCAGGTTGATAAGAAGTCTTGGAGTCCCTGAGGAGAGAGGAGTCTGGGGTTCTGCAGGAGGAGGAAAGAACAAACGTCTTTTTTTTTTTTTTTTTCTCTCCCTCTACATTCCTAAGTCTTAGTCGCATAGAACATATTTTTAAAGACCAGAACTGATGATTACACAACAAACAACTCAGTTTAAAACTCTGTACTAAGGATCATATAACAATAATGTATCCTGTTTGAGGACAGTTTCTCCTTCCTTAAAACATTCTGGCTAATCTTATTATCTTAAAATGTAAATTATGGGAGTGGGTCTAGTAAGATCTTCACACATTTGAGACATTCTTTTGATTTATTGTAATAACTAATTTTAAAAGTATATAACTCCTTTGTTAACACTATAGGGGGGCACTCTCTGCCCCCTTCTGATGTCTATGTCAAAAATTTCTCTGTGCTTTTCTTACTTTAATAAAACTCTGCTACACAAAAGCTGTTGAGTGATCAAGCCCAGTCCCTGGTCCCGAAGCTAAATCTCTTCAGAGATCACGAATCCAAGATTGTCCACATAAACTGTCAAGAAGAAGTTGTATTCTGCCTTTGGATGGAATATGCTGAAGATCTCAATGAGATCCATCTTATCTAATGTATAATTTAAGTCTTGTGTTCCTTGTTAATTTTCTGTTTTGATGATCTGTGAAATGGTGTGAGTGGGGTGTTAAGTCTACTATTATTGTGCTGCTGTCAATTTCTCCTTTATGTCTGCTAGTGTTTGCCTTATGATTGAGTTGTTCCTATATTGGATGCATAGATATTTACAAGTGTAATGTCTTCCTCTTGGATTGATCCCTTGATCATTATGTATTATTCTTCTGTATCTCTTGTAATTTTCTTTATTTTAAGGTCCTTTGTCTGACATGAGGATTGCTACTCCAGCTTTTCTTTTGCTTCCATTTGCATGGGATAAGTTTTTTCATCCTTTCACTTTCAGTTTATATGTGTCTTTAGGTCTGAAGTTGGTTTCTTGTAGGCAGCATATATACAGGTCTTGTTTTTGTATCCATTCATCCAGTCTGTGTTTTTGGTTGGAGCATTTAATCCATTTACCTTAAATTAATTATTGATATATATGTTCCTTTTGTCATTTTCTTAATTGTTTGGGGTTGATTTTGTAGATCTTTTTTTCTTCTTTTGTATTTCTTGACTATGTAAGTCTCTTTAACATTTGTTGTAAAACTGGTTTGGTGGTAGTGAATTCTTTTAACTTTTGCTTGTCTGAAAATCTTTTTATTTCTCCATCAATTTTGAAAGATCCTTGTCGGGTACTGTCTTGGTTGTAAATGTTTCCCTATAAGTAGTTTAATATATATCTGTCATTCCCTTCTGGCCTGCAGAGTTTCTGCTGAAAGATCAGCTGTTAAATGTATGGAGTTTCCCTTGTAAGTTACTTGTTGCTTTTCCTGATGCTTTTGATCTCCTTTCTTTGTGTTTAGTCTTTATTAGTTTGATTAGTATCCGTCTTGGTGTATTTCTCCTTGGTTTATTCTGTATGGGACTCTTTGAGCCTCTTGGACTTGATTGACTATTTTCTTTTCTCTCTTGGACACTTTCAACTATAATCTCTTTTAAAATTTTTATCATAACCCTTTATTTTTCTCTTCTTCTTCTGTGACCCCTATAATGTTGGTGTGTTTGATATTGTCCCACAGGTCTCTGAGACTATCCTCAGTTCTTTGCATTCTTTTACTTTATTCTGTTTCTCGAAGTTATTTTCCACCATTTTTATATTCCAGCTCACTGATTCGTTCTTCTGCTCATATATTCTGCTATTTGATTCCTTCCAGAGTAGTTTTTAATTTCAATAATTGTGTCATTTGTCTCTTTATGTTTATTATTTAATTCTTCTAGGTGTTTGTTAGTTGATTCTTGAATCTTCTCTATATTGTTTTCAATGTTTTTGATCTTTACTATCATTAGTCCTGAATTCTTTTTTCAGATATGTTGCCTATTTCCTCTTCATTTATTTGGATTTCTGCGTTTGTAATTTGTTCCTTCATTTGTGTAGTATTCTATGCCTTTTCATTACTTTTTTAAAAAATTTATTGTGTTTGAGGTCTCCTTTTCCCAGGCTTCAAGTTTGAATTCTTTCTCCCTCTTGCTTTCTGCACTTCCAGTGGTTTGTGTAAGCTTTGTACACGGTGAGATTTGTACTGACTTTTTTATTTGTTTTGTTTGTTTGTTTTTCTTCTGATGGACAAGGCGAGTGAGTGGTAATCCTGTCTGCTGATGATTAGGTTTGTATTTTTGTTTTGTTTGTGTTTAGATGAGCATCCTGCACAGCGTGCTACTGGTGGTTGCATGATGCCAGATCTAGTATTCAAGTGGTTTCCTTTGTGTAAGTTCTCACTATTTGATACTCCTTAGGGTTAGTTCTCTGGTAGTCTAGGGTCTAGGAGTCAGTGCTCCCACACCAAAGGCTCAGGGCATGATCTCTGGTCAGAACAAATATCCCACAAGTGATTTGTTATGGCATCAACTGAGATTAAAAGAAATAGCCAAAAACAAGAAACCAAAGATGAACCACAGACAAACAGCAGTTACAAAAATCAGGCAAATAGTAATTTAAATAATGGAATATACATCCATAAGCAAAGTCAAAACCGTCAACTGAAATAAAGTACAACAGATTGACTCAGCAAATAAAGAAAATCAAAAATTATATTTACCAGTTAAGAACAAAAACTAACTAAAGCACAAATTGGAAAACAAAACTAAAGCAAGGTGCCAAGTTGGGAATAAAGCAATGAAAGCAAAACTAACAAATATGTTGAGAAGAAGAAAATAAAGAAAAAAGAAAGAATAGATATGCAAAGTTAAATAGAAGTAGATGAAAGATTTATATACATTAAAAATTAACTGCAAAGTGAAAACACAACAGAAGAAAAGGCAAACAAAGGAATAAATGTAGAAAAAATAAAGTAAGCTTAAAAAAATTTAAATTATAAAAGAGAAAAGAAAGAAAAAATGATAACTGCACAGAACTGCAAAAATCTGGCGTTAGCAGCAGAGGTTTACAATAAAATAAAGTTTGTGACTGAATATACACATAATACACCATAAGCAAAATCCAAACAGCCCAACAAAAAGAAAGTACAGAAGATGACCTGGCGAACAATGGAAATCAAAAATTATATCTACCAGTTGAGAACAAAACTAACTAAAGCATAATCTGTAAAACAAAACTAAAGCAAGGTGCCATTTGGGAAATAAAGTAACAAAAATAAAGCTAGCAAATATACTGAGAGGAAAGGAAAGAAAGAAAAGAAAGAATAGATATGCAATGTTAAATAGATATAAAAAGAAGGTTTATATACATTAAAGATTAATTGCAAGGGGAAAAGAATTGTAGGAAAAGCAAACAAAGGAATAAATGTAGAAAATAATAATAGGTTTAAAAAATTAAAACTTAAAAAAAGAGAGAAGAGAAAAAAAAAAAAAGGAAAACTCCCTAGAACTGCAAAAGTCCAACATAGAGGCAAAAGATTTTGTAACAATAAAAAGTGTGACTGAGGAAAAAAAAAAAAGCTCAGAAACTTAATTAGATTTCATAGTCCCAATAAATCTACAACAGAGTGGGAATAGAAGAAAAAAAAAATCCAAAAGGATCTACAGAACAAGTCAAAACTTAAGAAAAATAAATGTTTTTCTTGAGTTACTGCTGTCAGAGTCCTTTCCCCCTGGGAGTCACAGTGCACCTTACCTCCCTAGGACGTCCTCCAACACTGTGGTGATTTCTGGACCTGTTGTGGGGGCAGCTCAGATTCTAATCTAGTCCTACTCCTGTGTGTTCTTGCGCTCCAATGTCCACAGCTATCAGAACCAGTGCATTTTCTTTTGTGCGAGCTCTCAATGGCCTTTTATATATTCTATAAACAGAGTCTGGCTAGTTGATCATGTGAATTTACTATGCAGCTTGTAAAGCTGGTGGGAAGGTTTTATGTCTTATTTCTTAGCCACACTGCCCCTGCATTTCAATTTTGGTTTTTATTTCCACCTCTGCGTGTGTGTCACCCACTGGGGCTTCCTCTTGTGGCTGCACTGGAGGACTTGGGTTTGCCCCTGTCAGAGGGCCAGTTGTGGAGGTCATACAGCTGCTTGGGCTACAGAGGTTCTCGCAGCACCAGGTACTCATGGCAGTTGGTGGCTAGGGCAGCAGGAAATATAGTACTCTATATAATAGTAGCAATAGGCTCCAGTATTCTTTGCTTGCCAACTCCCCCCCCCCCCCCGAGAAGCTTGGGATACCACAGTCTACAGGGTCACAAAAGTTGGATACTACTGAATTGACCCTGAGTGCATAGATGCAAGACGTTTTTTGCCTGTGGCAGCTCTTCCTCACTGAGAAATTGAGCATGAAGGTGGCACAACTGCCTGGCTTGCAGGGACCCTGGTGGCTCCAAAGTTGTAAGGACACAGACTGCCTCTGCTACAGGAGTTATGGTCCTATCAGAGAGTATTTTTTTTGAGCCTCTTGTAGCTGGTGATCAGAAGACCTCTTTGGGTCAGTCTTTCTCTGTAGTTCTGCCCATTCAGGCATATAGAGGGGCCCCTGGCCTGGGGTCCTACCAAGTTTTGTGTGGTTCTATATTTTCTTTTCTGCTTGTCAGGTACTCCTGTCTGCTCTCAGCTGGTTTTCTGCTTGCACTTTGGGTCTGAAGGTATATCCCTGATGTATCCTTGGAAAGAGATGTATTCCATATCTATCTACTCCTCCACCATCTTGTTCTCTCTGATATATATATATTTTTTAATTTTATTTTATTTTTAAACTTTACATAATTGTATTAGTTTTGCCAAATATCAAAATGAATCTGCCACAGATATATATACAACTTTTTATATGTTATCTTCTGAACTTAGAAACCTAAATTATAATAAATAAATAACATAATATCAATTTTACTATCTATCATGAAAATTTGTTTCCAGAGAATGAAAAACATCAAACTTGTATTCCAACTCCTAAATTACTATTTGGGGACAGAACAAACTCCAAATAACAAAATGCTAATAATATGAGAATATAAACCCAATATAAATGACTGCATTTACTATAATTAATTAAAAACAAAGTTTATTACAAAAGATATATTCTGATTACTCAGGAAAAAAATCTCTCATATCTAATAATTTTTTATTTACTTTATATCATTGATATGTGTTCTCTTTTTTCCCACATCACTTTGTAGTAGAGATTCAGAATGTCAGTGAGAAATGTCTCATGCTACAAAAGATAACTAGTTATGCAAATTTATCTAGTTGTCAATACCAAAAAGTCATATATTGCATTGCAGGGTGACTTTTTTACCGGCTGAGCCACAGGGGAAGCCCATATTATGAATTAGGGATAGTTAATACGCTATTTTTAAAATAAATAAACTAAAATGGAAATATCATACTGATAATTAAAATAATCTGATTTACTTTAACAATCCATAAAATTGCACATTTTTGAGATTTGCATTTACTGAAAATTTTATTTTCTAAGTTCATAACATTTGAAAATTTTATTCCATAAGAATCTACAGAAAATGTGAGGATTTTCAAAGAGAATGTATCCTAGGTGAAGAAATTAGTTAAATATTTAGATAATCAGCATATGGTTGTGTTCTGTCGCATTTCAATGCATGATTCTGTAATTTATTGGAAAACACAATCAAACATTTTTCAGTATTAAAAATAGACATTTTTCCTTAAAGTTTTATTTATTGTCATTTTTATGTTTATTTGTAAATTATTAACTTGGTATAAAAAACCATGTATTTTCTTAGATAAAATATTACTTTCTATTAAAGGTGAATATAAATTACTTTAATTAAAATATAAGTATGAGGGACATGTCAAGTTGTCCAATGGTTGAGAAACTGCCTTCCAATGTAGGGAACAGAGGTTCCATCCTGATCAGGAAAATAAGATTTTACACACTGTGGAACAACTAAGACTGCACACCACAACTACTGAACCTGAATCCTCTAGAGCCCATGTTCCACAAGAGGACCACAACAAGAGACGTCCTTATGCTAAAACTAGAGAAAAGCTGTGCACCACAATGAAGAGCCTGTGTGCTGCAATGAAGACCCAGTAAAGTCAGTCATGTCTGACTCTGATACCATAACTGCAGCACTCCATGCTTTCCTGTCTGTCACCATCTCGCAGAATTTGCTCAAACAAATGTTCATTGGATTGGTGATAACCATCTCAACCTCTGTCATTCCATTCTTCTCCTGCCTTTAATCTTCCCAGCATCAGGGTCTTTTCTAATGAATCAGCTCCATATATTGAGGCATAATAATTTTCATAGCCTACCTCAGAAGCATGAATTTAAGAATAACAGAAAATGTATTTCTCTTACAAGAAACATAAGAGTTGTTCAAGGGAGCAAAAAAATAACAAAATAAAAAACTTATATTTAGCTTAAAATGATGTTTTAACAAATATACAACTTAAATGGATTCTTGAGCCCAATTATTTTACTCATTCACACTATAATTTATATATGAATTTATATTTCCCTGTTTAAGTAACATAAAAGAGAACATTTTGCTGGGTATCAGAAAAGCAAGATTTTAAATCTGTTTCTAATTTTAGGAGCTCTACAGAAATAACTTTAAGGTATCTGAGTATGCTTTCTTGACTTCATTTTGGGCTCCAAAATCACTGCATATGGTGACTGCATCCATGAAATTAAACGAGTCTTACTCCTTGGAAGGAAGTTATGACCACCTAGATAGACTATTGAAAAGCAGAGACATTAATTTGCCAACAAAGGTCCATCTACTCAAGCCATGGTTTTTCCAGTAGTCATCTATGGATGTGGAGTTGGACTGTGAAGAAAGCTGAGCCCTGAAGAATTGATGCTTTTGAACTGTGTTGTTGGAGAAGACTCTTGAGAGTCCTTGGACTACAAGGAGATCCAACCAGTCCATTCTAAAGGAGATCAGTCCAGGGGTTTTTTGGAAGGAATGATGCTAAAGCTGAAATTCCAGTACTTTGGCCACCTCCTGCGAGAGTTGACTCATTGAAAGACTCTGATGCTGGGAGGATTGGGGGCAGGAGGAGAGGGGACGACAGAGGATGAGATGGCTGGATGCATCACTGACTCGATGGACGTGAGTCTCAGTGAACTCCGGGAGTTGGTGATGGACAGGGAGGCTGGCGTGCTCCATTCATGGGGTCAAAAAAGAGTCGGACACGACTGAGCGACTGATCTGATCTGATCTGATCTGACTCCTTGGAAAGAAAGTCATGACCACCTAGACAGCATATTCAAAGCAGAGACATTACATTGTCAACAAATGTCCATCTAATCAAGGCTAATGGTTTTTTCCAGTAGTCTATATGGATATGTGAGTTGGATATAAGAAGCTGAGCTCTGAAGAATTGCAGTTTTTGAACTGTGGTGTTGGAGAAGACTCTTGAGAGCCCTTGGACTACAAGGAGATCAATCAGTCCATCCTAAAGGAGTTCTGTCCCTGGTGTTCATTAGGAAGATGATGTGAAGCTGAAACTCGAATACTTTGTCCACCTGATGCAAAGAGTTGACTCTTGGAAAAGACCCTGATGCTGGAAAGATTGGGGCTGGAGGAAAAGGGAACGACAGAGGTTGAGATGGTTTGATGGCATCACTGACTCAATGGACAGGAGTTTGGGTAGGCTCTGGAGTTTGTGATGAACGGAGGCCTGGATGCTTCAGTTCATGGGTTTCAAAGAGTTGGACATGGACTAAGTGACTGAACTGAAATGATGATGCTTTCTTATTTTAAGTATAATATAAGGAGAACAACTTGCTTTACACATTATTATAATGAGAGAATAAAAATGACATATTATGGTGAAACGAACATATATAAAAACTGAAAAATCATTGGAAGTTTACCTTTTGTTTGCATTTAAATTATATGCTTTAAGAGCAGAAGTTTTTTTAAAGTGGAACTTAATATTGTATTAAATCTTTATATTGCTTTCTTTTTGGCATAACTTCAGTCACTCAGTTGTGTCTGACTCTTTGCAACCCCATGAATTGCAGCATGCCAGGCTCCCTGTCCATCACCAACTCCTGAGTTCACTCAAACTCACATCCCCGAGTCGATGATGCCATCCAGCCATCTCATTCTCTGTCGTTCCTTCTCCTCCTGCCCTCAATCCCTCCCAGCATCAGAGTCTTTTCCAATGAGTCAACTCTTCACATCTGGTGGCCAAAGTATTGGAGTTTCAGCTTTAGCATCATTCTTTGCAAGTGAATACCAAGGACTGATCTCCTTTAGAATGGACTGATTGGATTTCCTTACAGTCCAAGGGACGCTCAAGAGTTTTCTCCAACACCACAGTTCAAAAGCATCAATACTTTGGTGCTCAGTTTTTTCACAGTCCAATGCTCACATTCATACATGACCACTGGGAAACCATAGCCTTGACTAGAAGGACCTTTGTAGGCAAAGTAATGTCTCTGCCTTTGAATATGCTATCTAGTTTGGTCCTAACTTTCCTTCCAAGGAGTAAGCGTCTTTTAATTTCACAGCTACAATCACCATCTACAGTGATGATTTTTGGGACCAAAAAAAATTAAGTCTGACACTGTTTCCACTGTTTGCTCATGTATTTGCCATGAAGTGATGGGACCAGATGCCATGATCTTCGTTTTCTGAATGTTGAGCTTTAAGCCAACTTTTTCACTCTCTTCTTTCACTTTCATCAAGAGGCTTTTTAGTTCCTCTTCACTTTCTGCCATAAGGTGGTGTAATCTGCATATCTGAGGTTATTGATATTTCTCCCTGTAATCTTGACTCCAGCTTGTGCTTCTTCCAGCCCAGCGCATCTCATGACGTACTCTGCATATAAGTTAAATAAGCAGGGTGACAAATATACAGCCTTGACATACTTTTTTCCTATTTGGAACCAGTCTGTTGTTCCATGTCCAGTTCTAAATGTGGTTCCTGACCTGCATACAGGTTTCTCAAGAGGCAGGTCAGGTGGTCTGGTATTCCCAACTCTTTCAGAATTTTCCAGTTTTTTGTAATCCACACAGTCAAAGGCTTTGGCATAGTTAATAAAGCAGACATAGATGTTTTTCTATGAACCTCTCTTGCTTGTTGATGATCCAGCAGATATTGGCATTTATTCTATCTCTGGTTTTCTGCCTTTTTTAAAACCATCTTGAACATCTGGAAGTTCACGGTTCACATATTGCTGAAGCCTGGCTTGGAGAATTTTGGCATTACTTTACTAGTGTGGTGAGATGAGTGCAATTGTGCTGTAATTTGAGCATTCCCTTGGCTTTGCCTTTCTTTGGGGATTGGAATGAAAAACTGACCTATATTCCAGTCCCTATGGCCACGGCTGAGTTTTCCAAATTTCCTGGCATATTGAGTGCAGCACTTTCACAGCATCATCTTTCAGAGTTTGAAATAGCTCAACAGGAATTCTATCACCTCCACTAGCTTTGCTTCGTATGTGATGCTTTCTAAGGTCCACTTGACTTCACATTCCAGGATGTCTGGCCCTAGGTGAGTTGATCACACCATCATGATTATCTTGGTCATGAAGATCTTTTTTGTACAGTTTTTCTGTGTATCCTTGCCACCTCTTAATATCTTCTGCTTCTGTTAGGTCCATACCATTTCTGTCTTTTATCGAGCCCAATTTGTATGAAATGTTCCCTTGGCATCTCTAATTTTCTTGAAGAGATCTCTAGTCTTTCCCTTTCTGTTGTTTTCCTCTATTTCTTTACATTGATCACTGAGGAAGGCTTTCTTATCTGTCCTTGCTATTCTTTGGAACTCTGCATTCACATGCTTATATCTTTCCTTTTCTCCTTTGCTTTTCACTTCTCTTATTTTCACAGCTATTTGTAAGGCATCCCTAGACAGCCATTTTGTTTTCTTGCATTTCTTTTCCATGGGGATGGTCTTGATCCTTGTCTCCTGTACAATGTCATCAACCTCTGTTCATAGTTCATCAGGCACTCTGTCTATCAGATCTAGTCCCTTAAATCTATTTCTCACTTCCTCTGTATACTCACAAGGGAGTTGATCTAGATATACCTGAATGGTCTAGTGGTTTTCCCTACTTTCTTCAATTTAAGTCCGAATTTGCAAATAAGGAGTTCATGATCTGACACAGTCAGCTCCCCATCTTGTTTTTTGCTGACTGTATAGAGCTTCTCCATCTTTGGCGGCAAAGAATATAATCAGTGATTTCGTTGTTGACAATCTGGTGATGTTCGTGTGTAGAGTCTTCTCTTGTTTTGTTGGAAGTGGTATTTGCTATGACCAGTGCATTCTCTTTGCAAAACTCTATTAGCCTTTGCCCTGCTTCATTCTGTATTCCAAAGCCAAAATTTGCCTGTTACTCCAGGTGTTTCTTGACTTCCTACTTTTGCATTCCAGTCCCCTATAATGAAAGGACAATCTTTTTTGGTATTAGTTCTAAAAGGTCTTGTAGGTCTTCATAGAACCATTCAACTTCAGCTTCTTCAGCGTTACTGGTTTGGGGCATTAGACTTGGATTACTGTGATATTGAATGGTTTGCCTTGGAAACGAACAGAGATTATTCTGTCGTTTATGAGATTGCATCCAAGTACTGCATTTTGGACTCTTTTGTTGATCATGATGGCTACTTCATTTCTTCTAAGGTATTCCTACCCAGAGTAGTAGATATAATGGTCATCTGAGTTACATTCACCCATTCCAGTCCATTTTAGTTCTATGATTCCTAGAATGTCCATGTTCACTCTTGCTGTCTCCTGTTTGACCACTTCCAATTTGCCTTGATTCATATACCTAACATTCCAGGTCCTATGCAATATTGCTCTTTACAACATCGGACCTTGCTTCTACCACCAGTCACATCCACAACTGAATATTGTTTTTGCTTTGGCTCCATGCCTTAATTTTTTTAGAGTTATTTCTCCACTGATCTCCAGTAGCATATTGGGCACCTACTGACCTGGGGAGTTTCTCTTTCAGATATCCTATCATTTTTCCTTTTCATACTGTTCATGGGGTTCTCAAGGCAAGAATACTGAAGTGGTTTGCCCACTCCCTTCTCCAGTGGACCATATTCTGTCAGACCCTCTCCACCATGACCCGCCCGTCTTGTGTGGCCCCAACAAGGCATGGCTTAGTTTCATTGAGTTAGACAAGGCTGTGGTCTGTGTGATTAGATTGACTAGTTCTCTGTGATTATGGTTTCAGTGTGTCTGCCCTCTGATGCCCTTTCACAACACCTACCATCTTACTTGGGTTTCTCTTACCTTGGATGTGGGGGTATGTCTTTTACAGCTGTTCCAGCAAAGTGCAGCCGCTGCTCCTTACCTTGGACAAGCGGTATCCTCACTGCCGCCCTTCCTGACCTTGAATATGGAGTAGCTCCTCTCGGCCATCCTTCTTTTGCCATAGTATCTAAGAATTTTTGTATAATACAAAGGCCCAATGACTTTTTCTCTCACTTTTATGTTCTACAAATTTGGCTTTAACTGATAGTACCATAGGATATTTTAACTAATCAATCAGCTCATCTACTTAAGATGGATAGGAGAAAAAGTGGTCCAATTGTCATTCTAAATTGCACATTTGACAAGACTTTATTTATTGTTTCCCTATTTTAGTTATGAGAAAGGTAAGTTAAAAGAAAGTCTGGGAGAATGGAGGAGCCTATTTTGTTAACTCCCTTCTTACTCAGTTTAACAGAATGCATGCATCATCCTCCTTTCTTATTTCCACATCAAGCCAGTGCCCAGGACAAAGTCCATATTCTGTGAATAATTGTTAATGAATGAAGGGGTTGGAAGAAACACTATAATTAATTAACGTAGTCACAGAAGAAAGCTAGGACAGGTTCTTGACTTTTCTCTGTGAGGGGAACTATAATAATACCACATTTTATTTCAAGTAATGCAACAGAAAATTTCTTAGTGTTGTATTTTGAAAGTGGGACCCTTTAAATATTCTCCAACTTTTCCTGGTACACACCTTACATGTATATATCACATCATAGCTTCTACTTCACCCAAGGATTCCGTTTCCTATCCCAAACAGTGCTATCCAGTCAATCTTAGGGTGATGCTGATTGATACATCCTTCCTAATATTTCTTTTAGAAATAAATCAGTTTTTAACATATCAAACTTCTTCCCTACTTCTCCCTGATTTTAAAACCACATTTTCAAATGTTACCCATAAAATACCCTGGACATTCCATAGTATTTCTAAGGTAGATTTTTACAAGTTAAAGCAGAAAAAGTGACCCTGGATTCCACATTATAAAGGATATACTTCACTGTCAGAATATAGCTCCTGGCTGCCAGAGCGTAGTATATACTGAACTTCAGTTAAAAGGTATTGCAAAGACATCCTCCCTGTTAATTTAGGCAATCCAATAAACTGGCCTGTCTCCTGCAATGTGAAGGACGCCTTGGAAACTTTAATGAACATCTTTCTGAATAGCAGTTACAAGTTTAGCTGCTCACCATCAAAGACTGATTAAGTTAGGCAGGATTTACCTTTTTACCAGTCTGTCCTGTCACATACTTTTGCCACTGAAATTGAACTAGCTACTGTCTGCAGTGCAAAGATAGTATTGCTCAAACTATGTGTCCTGTTTAACCCACAGATAGAGTCACTTATCATAGAAGTTCTTTATCAAAGTTCTTGCCATGATTATATAATTGTCCCAATAAAACAAGTAAGTTTTTATAATATATTTAATTAAATGAGAAAGTTATGGAAATTGTTATTGGATAAAGATATTTCAAAAGAAAGAGTTATTGTTTTTCTAATGCATTTCAGTGTGAATTATGTTCTCATAAGATTAATCAAAATGACATGATATTTAGAAGAGAAATCCTATTGGCCCCTACTAGCTTGTTTCATTTTTTCAGAATTTTAATAATTTAGTATCATTTGATAATATACATTACTAAGCAATCTAAGTTGCCAAATAATCAGAAATTTATGATAGAAATATAATAATTAGTGTGTATTCATATAAATAATATAAAATTTCAATGTCATCTCATATAATCTTATTTATGGGGTCCGTTTATTATTAATCAAATTTTAATAACCTATTTATATTTACCTCTTTGCTATACTTAAGTAGATCTGAACCTAGGTTGGCCTTTTTTGCAGTTGTATAATCCCAA
>NW_020868193.1:0-22754 GCF_003369695.1 Bos indicus x Bos taurus
ATAAAGCATTTTCCTGTCTTGCTTATACAAATCACACCCCAGGGAAACCAAAATAGTTCTTGAACTGTTAACCAGACAGTTTTTCTGTAAAGAACTCTAAATAATAAAGAGGAATAACAGAATTAGAAAACTACCATTTTGGAAATTCTAATGAAATCATGTATGTAGGCAATATGCCTCAGTGACTGTTAAGATCACAAAAGAGCACCATCCTTTGTAAAATATTCTTGCTACAAAATAACCCCTGAAATCTGATCAAACCCAGCTAGCTATTTAGAGGGTACACAGAGAAAAAAAACAGGCTGGTTTCTTCAGTAAGTAAGTTGCAAGGATAAAAAAGAGTGAGAGAGACTGAAAGAGACTGGAGATATTTCAGTCAAATGTAATGCTTGGACCTTGTTCACATGTCAATGAACAAACCCCAAATTCAGCATTCTTGCCTTGAGAACTTCATGGACAGTATGAAATGCAAAAAGATAAGAATCATGACACTGCAAGATGAGCCCCTCAGGTTGGTAGGTGACCAATATGCTACTGGGAAGAGCAGAAAAATAACTCCAGAAAGAATGCAGAAGCTGAGCCAAAGCAGAAATGATACCCAGTTTGAGGATGTGTCTAGTGGTGAAAGCAAATTTCAAAGCTGTAAAGAACAATATTGCATAGGACCTGGAATGTTAGGTCCATGAATCAAGGTAAACTGAACTTGGTCAAACAGGAGATGACAAGAGTGAACATCAACATTTTAGGAATCAGTGAATTAAAATGGACAGGAATGGGTGAATTTAATTCAGATGACCATTATGTCTACTACCGTGGGTGAGAATCCTTTGGAAGAAATGGAGCAGCCTTCATAGTCAACAAAAGAGTCCAAAAATGCACTAATTTTGGTGCAATCAAAAGCAACAGAATGATCTTGGTTTATTTCCAAGCAAAACATTCAACATCCCAGTAATCCAAGTCTATGCCCCAACCACTAGTGCCAAAGAAGCTAAAGCTGAATGGTCTATGATGACCTGAAAGACTTTCTAGAACTAACACCAATAGAAGATGTCTTTTTCATCACAGGGAACTGGAATGCAAAAGTAGGAAGTCAAGAGAATAATGGAATAATGGGCAAGTTTGGCCTTGGAGTACAAAATGAAGTGGGTCAAAGACTAACAGAGTTTTGCCAATAGAATGCACTGGTCATAGCAAAGACCCTCTTCCAACAACAAGAGACAACTCTACACAGGAACATCACTAGATGGTTAATACCAAATCAGATTGATTATATTCTTTGCAGCCGAAGATGGAGAAGCTCTATACAGTTTGCAAAAACAAGACCTGGAGTTGACTGTGGCTCAGATCATGAGCCCCTTATTGCAAAAATTCAGACATAACTTGAAGAAGTAGGGAAAACCACTAAGTCATTCTGGTGTGGCCTAAACCAAACGCCTTATAGAGTAAAAGTGACAAATAGATTCAAGGGATTAGCTCTGATAGATAGAGTGCCTGAAGAACTATGGACAGAGGTTTGTACAGGAGGCAGTGACCAAAACCATCCCCAAGAAAAAGAAATGCAAAAAGGCAAAGTGGTTGTCTGAGGAGGCCTTACAAATAGCTGACAAAAAAGAAGACAAGCAAAAGGCAAGAAAAAAAGGAAAGATATACCCAACTGAATGCAGAGTTCCAGAGAACAGCAAGGAGAGATAAGGCCTTCTTAAGTGAACAGTGCAAAGAAATAGAGAAAACAATAGGATGGGAAAGACTATAGATCTCTTCAAGAAAATTGGAGATACCAAGGGAACATTTCATGCAGAGATGGGCACAATAAAGGACAGAAATGGTAAGGACCTAACAGAAGGAGAAGAGATTAAGAAGAGGGTGGCAAGAATACACAGACAAACTGTACAGAAAAGTTCTTAATGGCTCAGATAACCACGATCGTTTGGCCACTCACCTAGAGCCAGACATCCTGTAGCGTGAAGTCAAGTGGTCTTAGGAAGCATTATTATGCACAAAGATAGTGGAGGTGATGGAATTCCAACTGAGCTTTGGTATTTCAAATACCAAAAAATGATGCTGTTAGAGTGCTGCCCTCAATGGAAAACTCAGCAGTGGCCACAGGACTGAAAAAGGTCAGTTTTCATTCCAGTCCCAAAGAAGGGCAATGCCAAAGGAGGTTCAAACTACTACACAACTGCACTCATTTAACATTCTATCAAGGTAATGCTCAAAATCCTTCAAGCCAGGCTTCAACAGTACATGAACTGAGAACTTTCAGTTGTACAAGCTGAGTTTAGAAAAGGCAGAGGAACCAAAGACCAAATTGCCAACATCTGTTCAGTCATATATAAAGGAAGAGAATTCCAGAAAAAAATGTACTTCTGCTTTATTGACTATGCAAATGTCTTTGATTATGTGGATTACAACAAACTGGAAAATTCTTAAAGAGATGGGAATGCCCGACCACCTTACCTGTCTCCTGAGAAACCTGTATGCAGGACAGGAAGCTACAGTTAGAACTCGACATGGAACAACAGATTGGCTCAAAATTGGAAAGGAGTATATCAAGGCTGTTGTCACCCTGCTTATTTAACTTCTTTGTAGATTACTTCATGTGAAATGCTGGGCTGAATGAGTCACAAGCTGGAATCAACATTGCCAGGAGAAATATGAATAACCTCAGACACACAGTTGACACAACCTTTATGACAGAAAACGAAGAGGAAATAAAGAACCTCTTGATGAAAGTGAAAGAAGAGAGTGAAAAAAATTGGCTAAAACTCAACATTCAGAAAACTAAGATCATGGTATTCAGCCCCACCAATTCATGGCAAATAGGTAAACAATGGAAACAGTGACAGACTTTATTATCTTGGACTCTAAAATCACTGCAGATGGTGACTGCAGCAATGAAATTAAAGATACTTGCACCTTGGAAGAAAAGCTATGACATACCTAGACAGTGTATTAAAAAGCAGAGACATCACTTTGCTGCCAAATTTCTGTATAGTCAGAGCTATGGCTTTTCCAGTAGTCATGTATGGATGTGAGAGTTAGACCATAAAGAAGGCTGAGCACTAAAGAATTGATGCCTTCAAACTGTGGTGCTGGGGAAGTCTCTTGAGAGTCGCTTGGACTGCAAGGAGATCAAACCAGTCAATCCTAAAGGAAATCAACACTGAATATACATTGGAAAGATTGATGCTGAAGCTCCAATACTTTGGCCACCTGATGTAAAGAGCCAACTCACTGGAAAGACCCTGATGCTGGGAAAGATTGAGGGTGAGAGGAATATCATTGAGTAACAATGTTGTAATAGTTTCAGGTGGACAGCAAAGGGACTTAGCTATACATATACATGTATCCAATCTCTCTCAAACTCCCTCCTATCCAGCCTGCCACATAACATTGATAGAATTCCTGGTGCTATACAGTAGGTCATTGTTGGTTATCTATTTTTAAATATAATAGTGTGTACATGTCCATGTACACGTCCATTCCAAACTCCCTAACTATCCCTACCCTCTATTCTTCCCACCTGGCAAACCATAAAATTCGTTCTCTAAGTCTATGAGCCTTTCTGTTTTGTAAATAAGTTCACTTGTATAATTTCTTATTAGATTCTGCAATAAAAGAGGTGTCATACAATATTTCTCCTTCTCTGTCTCAACTTACCTCACTCAGCATGATAATCTCCAGGCATTTCCATTTGCTACAGATGGCATTATTTCTTTTTTTTTTTTTTAGGTTGAGTAGTATTCCATTGTATATATGTAACACATCTTTTTTAATCCATTTCCTCTGTTGATGGACATTAAGTTTGCATCCATGTCTGGTTATTGTAAAAGGTAACTGACTACTGTTATGGATGTTTAAAAATTTTCATATAAATAAATAAATAATCAATTTCTGAAAAAATACTTATTTGTTTAAAAAATTTTTTCCCACAAAGGAAGGAATAGGAAAATAAAACAAAAGAAAGCGCTGGTTTTACTTCAACTTGGTGTTACTGTGACCTGAATAAATGATAGCTAAAGATATCAAGCTTCTATTTGGGACCAAGATCTCATTGTTAGAATTTTGCTAAGACTGAGACTATAAATGGACAGAGGGCTTAAAACTTTTTTATTTTAAAGTTCGCTTTCTATTTTTTTTTTTTTTTTAATTTTGTGGTGGCAAGGAGGTGCTGCCTTCCAATATGGCATATGGCACCATTTATATTAGGGAAAACTAAAGTGGGACAGCACTATGAGAATTTCACAGTGGCATTTGTACAAAAATAATGAATACAAATAAAGAACAGTATAGGAAGTTCTCTCCTGCCTCTCAAAAAAGCTGCAGGTGAGTGATGATATTGGGTTTGTCACCTAGGGAGCTCAGCACACCTAGTGGTATCCCCTCTAGCCCAATCAGGTGCTGTCAACCTTGTAGCACTCCCTGTTCTCCATCCATTCCCTCTAGAACAGCTTCTGTGTGTACCTGTGCCAAGCACTGGGCTGGATGCATGCATACGCACAGAAAGAAACATGGTTCTCACCCTGCAGGAAGCAAACCAGGAAGAAATGAGTCACATGCCTCAGGAAAGGAAGAGATGGAAACAGAAATGTTTTTAAACAAGTAGAGGAGGTGTCTCCCTGAGGTAGGTGCAGAGAACTGGAGGCACCCATGGAAGCTAAAGACATCAGGGAAGGTTTCTGGAAGTGGAGGGATTTTGAACGAAATCTGAAGGAAAGTAGCAGATGATGATAATCCAAGAAAAGTAGAAAGAGTAAGGAGCAGGGAGGGGCATGTGCCAAGTCCTGAAGGCTTGGGGAAGGCAGGGTGGGCAATGAGGTTGCTGGGCAGAGAAAAGATTGTAGAGGGGAGACTGAATGTAGAAAAGTGGTGGGGCACTGAGTTGAGGAAGGGCTCTAACGAAGGGGCAAATATCTGTGCCAGGGTTCTCAGTGTGGTCTAGGACCAAGCAACATTAGCATCACCCAGGAAGTTGGAGAGTGCAAATTCTCAGGCTCAACCCAGACCTGCTTAATCAGAAACCCTGTGGGTAATGCCCAATAATCTGTCTTAACCAGCCTTGTAGGAGATTCTCTAAATGATTTTACCCTCCACGGGACATTTAGTAATGTCTGAATATACTCTGGGCTGTATGACTGATGGGGGTAAAGTACTACTACTAGTGTTTCGTAGCCTGGATGCTGCCAAACATCCTACAATGCACAAGACAACCCCTTCCCACTGCCCTGCCCCCTGCCAAAAAATCCAAATCTCAGTGGTACAGCTGTTGAGAAATCCCGATCCTCTCTTTCTCTGTCTGTGTCTTCATTCCTTCCTTCTTGTCTCTCTTTTATTCCCACTTGTCCTCTACAGACAGACAGCAGAGAGACTCAAAAAACCACAAAATTCTCCTTTTCCACATATTTGTTATTTATCAGTTACAGATAACCATCTCCTTTTATTGAATTAGCAATGCCTCAGGACTAAGTTGACCTGTGGTTAATATGGGCATTATCTTATTTTGTCCCAAAGGGTCCATTTCTCTTCCTGGGAGTGGGATGGGATTGCTCAGAGTATAGGTGACCAGTCCCCACCTCAGACCTGAAGCTGTAGGTCTTTGGCCACCCTGCACATGAGCTTATACCTGAGGCCCAAATAACCAGGAGTCTTGATTTTGCATGAAAGACAGTTGCAGTGAAAGAGGAGGCTTCCACAAGAGATATCAGAGATATTCTGACTCTTCATCCAGACCACAGAAGTAAGCATGTCCATAGATAGTACAAAGTCCAAACATGTTTTTAAGCAAAGATGTAAAGTCACATGAAGAGTCTGAGAGTACCAACAGATAGAATTCTGATCTGAAAGGATAACATTGACAAATCCAATAATTATATCCACTAGAAGACGTTTACAGGGCAAAAAGAGTAAGGAAAGTGTAAAGTTACAAATATAGGCATTGCAGTGCCCATCTAACACTTTCCAGGGGAGCTGGTGCCCCCAATATGAATGTTTAGTCTGCTTATTATTATTCCACTGCGGTGGTAGGGTGTACCAGGCTTTTAAAGTCTGAAGCCATTAACCATTTCCACTATCCAGCTTCTTTGGCTCTGTTTTCAGGCTCTCACACAACCCTCTAATAATGGTCTTCCCATAGTTTAACCAGGTCATCCAG
Organism: Bos indicus x Bos taurus; assembly: GCF_003369695.1. Taxonomy (NCBI): domain Eukaryota; kingdom Metazoa; phylum Chordata; class Mammalia; order Artiodactyla; family Bovidae; genus Bos; species Bos indicus x Bos taurus. Next base: position 6,152 of record NW_020868193.1, read on the forward strand.
GTCATGGAGAAAATGACCTGGTAAAGTTGATAACGAATGTTAGATTTGCTTGAGGGCCATGTTTTTCACTAAACAGGAACCAACTTATCTGTTGGCTCTGGCCTCTATTGAATCTACTTAGTCATCCTGATTGATAGAATAACCTCTGGGACACTGACAACATGGAGCTTCTGGACTTCCAAGGTAGCGTGAGAGCCAGACCAAGGACCATAAGAAACCTCTGGGAATCTGGTTCTGGCACTAGCCTGTTGTCTCTTTGGTCATCCTGACTGTCATAACGCATCTTGTCTTCCAACTTCTACATTCCCATGATACTCAAAAAACATGTGTGGTAGATTGAAAAAAGTGGCCATCATATTCTGCAGCTCCTTCCACCAAGAAGTAGAGTCTATGTCTTATTTCTTCATCCTGAATCTGAGATGGCCATGTGACTGGCCAGTAGAAACAGAGGAAGTGACCTCATGTGAGTCCGAGACTGGGGCTCAAGACATGTGCATCTTCTGTCCTGGATCCTTTGGACCCTAAAGTTGTTGAGTGTATCAGTCCAAACTAACTTGTTGAATGATGAGAAACAAATGTCCCTACCACCTTGGTCATTCCAGAGGATAGCCAGAACAAACCCCAGGAAGAGAGGTACTCTGCTTGGTACAGCTGACTGCATGTACATGAGGAAGTCCACCCAAGACCAAGAGAAGACCCTCTTGTGCCATGGTGTATGTCACATGTCCAACTCTTTGGACATCATGTCCAACTCTTTGTCACACTATAGAACCGTAGCCCACCAGACTCCTTGTCCATGGGATTTTCTAGGCAAGAAATATTGGAGTGGGGTTGCCATTGCCTTTCTCCAGAAGATCCTCTTAGATGAACTCAAGCTTGCCAAGGCACAAAATAATAAGCTAAATAAATGGTTATAGTTTTAAATATTAAATTTTGGAGTGGTATTTATGCAGTAGATAACTGACAACAACAGTATTTGTGTTTATAATAACTCCAAAATTAGGTCCTTGAACTTATTGCCACATTTCTCTCTGAGAACCATGGGATTTGCTTCTCAACCTAACACAACTGGGATTTTATCTCTTATTCCAGGAGCCTCAAAGGCTCTAGCAGAAGGAACCCCTTGTTTTTTTTCATCAGGATGCTAAGAGATCTAGGTAAAAGCTACAGAAATTTTGAGCCTGCCAACATTCGCTTAGGAGAAACAGGAGGATTAAATATGTAAAACTGCATTTCTTAGACATAGACAGATTTCTGACCTTCAGCCGGCGGTCGGGATCTCCACTGCATAGAGAGTTTACAGATACTTTGAATGATTTCCAGGCTGGGCTTAAGTTATTCATCACAACCTGAGGAAAAAAGAAAGGAGTGGTGGGTGGGAGAGGAAATGCTTGACATTTTCATTTTCAACATAAAAACTACTGGAGAAGCATCGAAAGCTAGAGAAGCTTATGAAACGGACAGTTGTCTGCAACAGGTGCCTTAATGAAAACTTGCAGTAGTAAACCTTTGAAAGGTGCTCACTAAGTGAACATTATGGGCAGAACTCCTGTGATCACTAGCCTGGGTGTTGTTTTATGAATAATAACAATAATATTGTACAGTATGTGGGTGTTGGAGATGACCCTTTCTATATCAAAAGAGGGTAGGATTAAGGAGATGGGCTGCCTCTGCCTCTGATAAAGGATTCCTGTTCTGTAGGTCATTGCTATGGCATAAATTCCTTCTATTGAGGTCAGCATACATAAAGTCTACAGGTGGGAAATTCTATTGCTGCAGTTGAGTGGTCTTTGGTGACCTGTGACCTTGGTTAGATCAAATTGCAAGTCAGAAGAAAAATCCTAGGAGTATGCTTGGAAGGCATGAAGGCAGATCTTCAGAATTTCAGGATCACAAACTAAGACTATAATGGAGTGTAATTCTTTTTTTTTTTTTTCTAATTTTATTTTTAAACTTTATATAATTGTATTAGTTTTGCCAAATATCAAAATGAATCCGCCACAGGTATACATGTGTTCCCCATCCCGAACCCTCCTCCCTCCTCCCTCCCCATACCATCCCTCTGGGCCGTCCCAGTGCACCAGCCCCAAGCATCCAGCATCGTGCATCGAACCTGGACTGGCAACTCGTTTCCTACATGATATTTTACATGTTTCAATGCCATTCTCCCAAATCTTCCCACCCTCTCCCTCTCCCACAGAGTCCATAAGACTGTTCTATACATCAGTGTCTCTTTTGCTGTCTCGTATACAGAGTTATTGTTACCATCTTTCTAAATTCCATATATATGCGTTAGTATACTGTATTTATGTTTTTCCTTCTGGCTTACTTCACTCTGTATAATAGGCTCCAGTTTCATCCACCTCATTAGAACTGATTCAAATGTATTCTTTTTAATGGCAGAGTAATACTCCATTGTGTATATGTACCATGGCTTTCTTATCCATTCATCTGCTGATGGACATCTAGGTTGCTTCCATGTCTTGGCTATTATAAACAGTGCTGCGATGAACATTGGGGTACACGTGTCTCTTCCCTTCTGGTTTCCTCAGTGTGTATGCCCAGCAGTGGGATTGCTGGATCATAAGGCAGTTCTATTTCCAGTTTTTGAAGGAATCTCCACACTGTTCTCCATAGTGGCTGTACTAGGTTGCATTCCCACCAACAGTGTAAGAGGGTTCCCTTTTCTCCACACCCTCTCCAGCATTTACTATTTGTAGACGTTTGGATCGCAGCCACTCTGACTGGTGTGAAATGGTACCTCATAGTGGTTTTGATTTGCATTTCTCTGATAATGAGTGATGTTGAGCATCTTTTCATGTGTTTGTTAGCCATCTGTATGTCTTCTTTGGAGAAAATGTCTTTAGTTCTTTGGCCCATTTTTTGATTGGGTCGTTTATTTTTCTGGAGTTGAGCTGTAGGAGTTGCTTGTATATTTTTGAGATTAGTTGTTTTGTCAGTTGCTTCATTTGCTATTATTTTCTCCCATTCTGAAGGCTGTTTTTCACCTTGCTAATAGTTTCCTTTGATGTGCAGAAGCTTTTAAGGTTAATTAGGTCCCATTTGTTTATTTTTTGCTTTTATTTCCAGTATTCTGGGAGGTGGGTCATAGAGGATCCTGCTATGATGTATGTCGGAGAGTGTTTTGCCTATGTTCTCCTCTAGGAGTTTTATAGTTTCTGGTCTTACGTTTAGATCTTTAATCCATTTTGAGTTTATTTTTGTGTATGGTGTTAGAAAGTGGTCCAGTTTCATTCTTTTACAAGTGGTTGACCAGATTTCCCAGCACCACTTGTTAAAGAGATTGTCTTTAATCCATTGTATATTCTTGCCTCCTTTGTCAAAGATAAGGTGTCCATATGTGCGTGGATTTATCTCTGGGCTTTCTATTTTATTCCATTGATCAATATTTCTGTCTTTGTGCCAGTACCATACTGTCTTGATAACTGTGGCTTTGTAGTAGAGCCTGAAGTCAGGTAGGTTGATTCCTCCAGTTCCATTCTTCTTTCTCAAGATCACTTTGGCTATTCGAGGTTTTTTGTATTTCCATACAAATTGTGAAATTATTTGTTCTAGCTCTGTGAAGAATACTGTTGGTAGCTTGATAGGGATTGCGTTGAATCTATAAATTGCTTTGGGTAGTATACTCATTTTCACTATATTGATTCTTCCAATCCATGAACATGGTATATTTCTCCATCTATTAGTATCCTCTTTGATTTCTTTCACCAGTGTTTTATAGTTTTCTATATATAGGTCTTTAGTTTCTTTAGGTAGATATATTCCTAAGTATATTATTCTTTCCATTGCAATGGTGAATGGAATTGTTTCCTTAATTTCTCTTTCTGTTTTCTCATTATTAGTGTATAGGAATGCAAGGGATTTCTGTGTGTTGATTTTATATCCTGCAACTTTACTATAGTCATTGATTAGTTCTAGTAATTTTCTGGTGGAATCTTTAGGGTTTTCTATGTAGAGGATCATGTCATCTGCAAATAGTGAGAGTTTTACTTCTTCTTTTCCAATTTGGATTCCTTTTATTTCTTTTTCTGCTCTGATTGCTGTGGCCAAAACTTCCAAAACTATGTTGAATAGTAATGGTGAAAGTGGGCACCCTTGTCTTGTTCCTGACTTTAGAGGAAATGCTTTCAATTTTTCACCATTGAGGATAATGTTTGCTGTGGGTTTGTCATATATAGCTTTTATTATGTTGAGGTATGTTCCTTCTATTCCTGCTTTCTGGAGAGTTTTTATCATAAATGGATGTTGAATTTTGTCAAGGCTTTCTCTGCATCTATTGAGATAATCATATGGTTTTTATTTTCAATTGTTAATGTGGTGTATTACATTGATTGATTTGCGGATATTGAAGAATCCTTGCATCCCGGATAAAGCCCACTTGATCATGGTGTATGATCTTTTTAATGTGTTGTTGGATTCTGATTGCTAGAATTTTGTTAAGGATTTTTGCATCTATGTTCATCAGTGATATTGGCCTGTAGTTTTCTTTTTTTGTGGGATCTTTGTCAGGTTTTGGTATTAGGGTGATGGTGGCCTCATAGAATGAGTTTGGAAGTTTACCTTCCTCTGCAATTTTCTGGAAGAGTTTGAGCAGGATAGGTGTTAGCTCTTCTCTAAATTTTTGGTAGAATTCAGCTGGAAGCCGTCTGGACCGGGGCTTTTGTTTGCTGGAAGATTTTTGATTACAGTTTCAATTTCCATGCTTGTGATGGGTCTGTTAAGATTTTCTATTTAAGCAGTTTACCAATCATGAACTTGGTTAAATCCTCTGAGGGTCCATTTGAGTCAAGTCTTATTCTGCCATCAAATGATTCAAATAATTCAATTTGGTTTAGAATGTGAGTATTTGCTCATATCTAGGATTGTACTGTATGCTCTGGGGCTGGGTCCCAAAGTGTGATTCTTGGAACTGCAGGAACTTTTTAAGTACAAATTCCTAGATTCTAACCAGATATACTGACAGAAACTCCCTAGGTGGGTCATTAGGTGATCCTGATGCATGATATTTGAGAACCACTGTTCCAGCGGACATACAAATGAAGTTAAATGGAATTCTGTCATATTGATTTCCTTCATAAGAAGTTTTTAGTTAGCAGAAATCTTAGTATTGTAAAAAATTAATTCTCTATCCAACATAATTATTTTATAAGTGATTCCCTCTTCTTCTGAATTCCTTAATATAATGATGAATTATTGAGTATACTGTAGGCTCATTATTAAATTTCCTGTAGTGCATTAAAGAGTAGAAAAATAATGTTCCTGTGTGACTTTGCTTTTTGTTCTCATTCCTTGAATGATCAAAGTGATAGTGAGAAGAAAAGTTAGATAAAATTATTTTGGTTAAATCTCTCACCTTTATAGAAATATTAAGAGTGAAGATGTTTCACTACAACAGTTATGTAAAACTCAATAACAAATCAAAATTTCTACTAGAAATTTAAATCTGTATGTGTGTGTGCACACATGTGCTTACCCAGGAGAATAGTATTGCCTGGTTATTTTATATCTATTGAGTAAGAAAGAGAAAAGAAAAAGCAATGTTATGTTGATCGATTCATTGAAAACTTTACAATCACATTTCTTGTGAGACTCCAGGAGCCCCTCACAATGGGGTATGGGGAAGTGTTAGAGACTCTGGGAACAGGGGAATTTACCAGCATTAAAACTGAAAGAAGGGATGCCGTCAGGAGAGAAGTCTAATATGATGCCCCCCTCTTCCTTCTCCCTGTACATTCAAGTCCCTGTGCACTGGTTGGGCAAAGGCATGAATGGGTACCACTTCTGATTCTCTCCAACATTCAGTTACTTCTTCTGAAAGAACTTCGTTCCATCAAAGGAATCTTTATATGGGGAAAAAGTTCTACTTGGTGGTGGTGATGAGGTGCCACTCAGGGTAACCATCCAAGTTGCATTTGAAACTATTCCTAGGGAATAGTTTGTGACTGTCCAAAGAGTCATACTGTGCTATTACAGGGAGTGGACATACTATGTATATCCAGCTCCATTCATGTATTCATTCTTTTATTAAATGCTAACCATGTACCAAATGACATTCACAGACTAGCCTGTCCAAGATTATTCAGTTTTTGCTTACCTTAAATATGACATGAAATGTTCCCCTAATGCTACGTGCAACTCTACCACTTCAGGAAAAAGGAACTGGATTTCCAGTGTGAGGTGTGGGAACACAGAACCTGCTATACTCCTGTAGGAGACATGACAGTTCCTTCTTCCTTTACGCTATGCTGCAAGCACAACAGTTCTCTCAGCTCTGAGCCATTCCTCCTTATCAATGCACTTCTCACCCCAACAAGTCTCTCTCTTGAACGAACTTATACAGAAAATAAAATACAAAGTGGAGTCTAGGGTTGGTTGTTAAACGGGTGTGTGGTCACGGGTAGTGGTGGGTGGGATACTGAAGGATGAGGTTCACAGACATGTGGAGAGAAGGTGGGAGTATGAGAGGGAGAGGCAGCCAGATCAAGTGCCTGCTGACACAGGGCAGCTGTTCATATGCAGACCTGACATCAGTACTGTGTGTGGACTTCCCTGGGGAGGCTGATTGGCTTCTCAAATTACAGCAAAGCTCAGGGTCAAAACACAACAGTTCAAACCTTAGCTCTACCTCTTGCTCACTGTGAGAACTGGAAGGTGAATTAACCTCCTCAAAGTTCAGCTTCTTCGTCTGTAATATGGGGTAATAATAGCCATGTCAAGGCATAGTTGTGAGAAGTAAATAAAATGGTGTATGTAAAACACTCAGCAGATTGCTTGGCACCTCGTCACGCTCACCAAATGTTGACTAGGATTCATATTTTTATTATTAATAAGTTGCTGGCTTTCTGTATTAAAGGTCAATAGTGGAGAATATGTGTGAGAAAGGGTCTCCTCTTATAACACCCACATTCAGAATAAAGAGAGGACTGGGAAGACCCCAGGTCTTGGGGGAGACCTACAGACATTAAGAAGGTAAAGTCAGTGTATCATGTTAAGGAAACGAGATGGCAAAACTGAAGATGGCACTTCTCACCTCAGTTCGGTGCACAAGCTGCTGAGTTGCATCATCATTCATTCGAAAAATTTCCAGAAATGGGTCAGATTTACTGAAGAAGAATCCTAAAATAGATAAGCAAAAATGAGTTTTTTTTCTCTCCCCCTTGCACAAACACATTTACTACAGCCCTGGATAAAATACCCCTGAATTTGACCCTTCCTTGCTTTAGTCTTCATCACCTTTGGCTAGAAGGAGCTGTATCTCAACCCCCAAGTCCTTTGAGAAGACAGGACTTGGTTGATTGAAGTCCCAAGCAGTCTTCAAAGATCAGTTCAAATGCCGGGTCTCTAAGAAGCAGTGTATCTGCTGTCTTAAACAGGTTCATCCTAGTTATTGTAAAGCCTGTGTCTGATGTGTGAAACAGAGTATTTCCACCATAGTAAACACGGATGTCACAGTCATCAGCTATTCTGAGCCTCCAAATTTAATTTCTGGGCCCAGAGGGCACCGAGGAAGAGCAATGCCTCCAACTGGCAGCCATTAAGCTGCTGCCACAAGTTGCCCCCACTCCCTATGGTGAATGAGGAACTAAGGATGTGAAAAATCAAGTTGCAGGGTGCTGGCCCCAATAGCTGAGATGCATATTAAAGTAATGATTTCAGTTAAGTCCAGATTCTTGCATCTTCCTATACATAGAAAAGCACTAAATTTCTTAACTCAGAATATGTAAAGAAATATTTCCTTAATAATTATAAGGAAATAATTTTCCTTAATTAACAATAATCTTCTTTGTTCGACTACCTGCCCCTTGTTGCAAACTTCTTTAAACCTGACTCCCCATCCTGCCTGCCTCCGTGAAACAGATGGATACACCCTCCATCTCTCAGGGTCATGTGAGATGCTGTCTCCCAGGCTTGAAAACCTAAAAATTCCCACAAAATAAAACATAACTCTCAACTCTTAGGTTTTGACTATTTTTTAAGTTGACAATGACTACAGACACTGTGGGCCTGTTATTATCTGTTCTGCCTTTGGTTATGCTTGTTAATTTTTATTACATACTAGACAGTTCAGTTCAGCCACTCAGTCGTGTCTGACTCTTTATGATCCCACGGGCTGCAGCACACCAGGCTTCTCTTTCCATCACCAACTCCCAGAGATTACTCGAACTCATGTCCATCGAGTTGGTGATGCCATCCAAACATTTCACCCTCTTTCATCCCCTTCTCCTGCCTTCAATCTTTCCCAGCATCAAGATCTTTTCCAAGGAGTAAGTTCTTTGCATCAGGTGGCCAAAGGATTAGAGATTCAGCTTCAAGATCAGTCCTTCCAATGAACATTCAGGGCTGATTTCCTTTAGGGTTGAGTAGTTGGATCTCCTTGCAGTCCAAGGGACTCTTAAGAGTCTTCTCCAACACTACAGTTCAAAAGCATCAATTCTTCAGTGCTGAACTTTCTTTATAGTCCAACTCTCACATCCATACATGACTACTGAAAAACCCATACCTTTGATTATATGGACATTTGTTGGCAAAGTAATGTCTCTGCTTTTGAATATGCTATCTAGGTTGGTCATAGCTTTTCTTCCAAGGAGCAAGTATCTTTTAATTTCATGGCTGCAATCACCATCTGCAGTGATTTTGGAGCCCAAAAATAAAGTCTCTCACTTTTCCATTGTTTCCCCATCTATTTGCATGAAGTGATAGGACCAGATGCCATGATCTTAGTTTTTTGAATGTTGAGTTTTAAGCCAGCTTTTTTACTCTCCTCTTTCACTTTCATCAAGAGGCTCTTTAGTTCTTCTTTGCTTTCTGCCATAAGGGTGGTATCATCTGCTTATCTGAGATTATTGATATTTCTCCCAGAAATCTTGATTCCAGCTTGTGCTTCATCCAGCCCAGCATTTCTCACGATGTATCTGCATGTAAGTTAAATAAGCACAGGTGGCAATATACAGCCTTGATGTAATCCTTTCCCAATTTGGAACCAGTCTGCTGTTCCATATCCAGTTCTAACCATTACTTTCTGACCTGCATACAGATTTCTCAAGAGGCAGGTCAAGTGGTCTGGTATTCCCATCTCTTTCAGAATTTTCCACAGTTTGTTGTTATCCACACAGTCAAAGGCTTTGGCATAGTCAATAAAGCAGAAAGAAATAGATGTTTTTCTGGAAATCTCTTGCTTTTTTGATGTTCCAGCAGATGTTGGCAATTTGATCTCTGGTTCCTCTGCCTTTTCTAAATCCAGCTTAAACATCTGGAGCCTGGCTTGGAGAATTTTGAGCATTACTTCACTAGCGTGTGAGATGAGTGCAATTGTGCAGTAGTTTGAGCATTCTTTGGCATTGCCTTCTTTGGGATTGGAATGAAAACTGACCTTTTCCAGTCCTGTGGCCACTGCTGAGTTTTCCAGATGTGCTGGCATATGGAGTGCAGCACTTTCACAGCATCATCTTTTAGGATTTGAAATAGCTCAACTGGAATTCCATCACCTCCAGTAGCTTTTTTATAGTGATGTTTCTTAAGGCCCACTTGAGTTCAAATTCCAGGATGTCTGGCTCTAGGTGAGTGATCACATCATCGTGATTATCTGGGTCGTGAAGATCTTTTTTGTACAATTCTTCTGTGTATTCTTGCCACCTCTTCTTAATATTACCTGTTTCTGTTAGGTTCAGTTTAGTTCAGTCGCTCAGTCGTGTCCGACTCTTTGCGACCCCATGAATCGCAGCACGCCAGGCCTCCCTGTCCATCACCACCTCCAGGAGTTCACTGAGACTCACGTCCATCGAGTCAGTGATGTCATCCAGCCATCTCATCCTCTGTTGTCCCCTTCTCCTCCTGCCCCCAATCCCTCCCAGCATCAGAGTCTTTTCCAGTGAGTCAACTCTTCACATGAGGTGGCCAAAGTACTGGAGTTTCAGCTTTAGCATCATTCCTTCCAAAAGAAATCCTTTAGAATCGACTGGTTGGATCTCCTTGCAGTCCAAGGGACTCTCAAGTGTCTTCTCCAACACCACAGTTCAAAAGCATCAATTCTTTGGCACTCAGACTTCTTCACAGTCCAACTCTCACATCCATACATGACCACTGGAAAAACCATAGCCTTGACTAGATGGACCTTTGTTGGCAAAGTAATGTCTCTGCTTTTGAATATGCTATCTAGGTTGGTCATAACTTTTCTTCCAAGGAGTAAGCGTCTTTTAATTTCATGGCTGCAGTCATCATCTGCAGTGATTTTGGAGCCCCCAAAACAAAGTCTGACACTTTCCACTGTTTCTGTCTATTTCCATCCATGAAGTGATGGGACCAGATGCCATGATCTTCATTTTCTGAGACATCATGTAATACTAGATACAATGTAAAACAGTTATAAAGGCTTTAGATGAGACTTTAGCTTCTAGCAAGCAGTTATAAAGGGGGCAGTCACCTGAATCCAATTAAAGTTGAGCTTTTATACAGGTTGGTTTTTTTGAAAGTCTTTAGAAGTCTGATGTAGTTCTGATTTCTTTATTTCTTAGGTATAATCCTTTAAGACTCTCACTCAAAAACTCACTGTTTATGATGGATGTTTCTCCTTGAAAAGCGTCAATACTCATTTTTGTTGGTGAGAGTCTCTGGAAGACTGTTTATATCTGTTATTTTTTTTTTCTCTTTTACTTAAAAAATATTTAAATTGGAGGATAATGCTTTACAATGTTGTGCTGATTTCTGCCATACAACAATGTGAATCAGCCATAATTGTATATATGTATGTGTGTATGTGTGTATATATATAATCCCCTCCCTCTTGAGCCTTCCTCCTACCCCTCCTCCTCCCTCCCTCCCTCTAGGTCATCACAAGCACCAGGCTGGGCTCCCTGTGTTACAAAGCAGTTTCCCACTAGCTGTTTACCCATGGTAGTGTATGTATGTCAGTGCTGCTCTCTCAGTTTATCCCATCCTCCTTCCCCACACTGTGTCCATAAGTCTGTTCTCTATGTCTGTGTTTCTAATCCTTCCTGCAAATAGGTTCATCTGTACCATTTTTCTAGATTTCATGTATATGTGTTACTTGTTTATAGTTTTTAAAAAACATGATATTTGTTTTTCTCTTTCTGACATATTTCACTCTGTATAGCAGGCTCTAGGCCATAATCTCTTGGCTCTACAGTTCTTGGTTCAGTTTCTTTCTAAGTTGCTATTTGCTAATTAGTGAATGCCCTGAGAGAGTAAGTCACTCCAACTGTTGGGGCTCCCCTCCTCTGAAGCCTCTACAAATAACCAAGCTGTCCCTGTAACCCTGAGTTCCAGTTTTGCTTCCCCAACACCATGAGGCTATTAAAACCACTGCTCAGTTTATTTTTTTAGCAGCTGTTTTCTCTCTAGGATTTATGAATCAGCCTTATGGAATTGCCTTGAGTGGAAAATCTGTGTAGACTATCTGAATCATCTCAATGGATTTCTCTTCTTCTTGGCTTCTCCACTCCTAAATTTTGACTGCCTTAAAAGACTCCCAAAGAGACGTCCTTATATCTTGTTCAGTGTTTACAGTTGTTTTCAGTGGCAGAATAACATAAAACAAACAGGCACTTTAATACTGGAAGCAGCATATCTTTTTTAAGTTTGCTTTTTACCCCAATACATTATAAACTCTTCAGAGAAGAAGAATTATTTTTTATTTTCTTTTATACTTCTACCTTTTCCTTAGCATCTTCTATAGCATCTAGTTTTTAGTGGCACACGTATTTACTGGATATATGAATGAATACATAGGTGAATGAATGAGTGACATGAACACTGTGTATATAATAGGAGGTTATCTGAGACACAGCTTTAGTCATCACATTCTTACTATGTATTTCACCAGGTTATTCCCTGCCCCAGAAATCCAGGTGGCAGCAAAGTAGAATAAAGCCTAAAGCCATCTTAGTCTTTAGGTCAAAAAAATACTCTCAAGGAATATACCAATCATGGAAACTTGTGCTTGATATTAAGATTCAAGGAAGGATAAACCTTTTCTCAGCCCTCCAAAGTGCTATTTAGTTTGGTGCTAAGTATACACATAAACATAACCAAGGGTTAAGTGTAAATGAATTAACAACAGAGAAGAGGGAAAGTCAATGGATTTTGACTATAAAATACGATTGTGAGAAAAAGAAAACAAAGGATGTCACAGTCATCAGCAATTGCAGCCACCAGGGATGGTGAGCTGGTGGACCCTGAGGGAACTCAGGAAGTAGAACACCTGCCATCTAGTAGCCATCAGAGGTGTAGCCACTCTCTACAGTGAACCGGAGAGAAACTCAGGATGAGAAAACACAGGATACTGGTCCCAGATAGCTGAGGTGCATATCAAAGAAATTACTTCAGTGAGCCCGGACTCCTACATCTTCCCATACATAGAAAAGTGTTTAGTTCCCTAACTTGGGATATCTGGGTTTCTTTAATTAACAATAATCTTTCGATGCTAAGACTACCTGGCCTTTGTGGCAAAACTTCTATATACCTGGCTCCTCTCCTTGCCTCCTCAGAGCAGTTCTCTCAAGGTCACTTGAGATGCTGTCTCCAGGGCTTGAAGTCCTAAAAATTTCCACCAAATAAAACATAACTCTCAACTTTTAGGTTATGAATATTAAGTACACAGTTGTGAGGAGGATGTTTCTAGGGAGGGAATAGACTGACTGAAGGTGTAAAGAGAAAATACACACCAAGTAGCTGAATTACACTGTAGCCTTAGGTTGTGCAGGGGAAGAGTTGGAGGCAATACTGGTGGAGCAGCTCCATGAAGTGGAGGACCTTACAGGTGCATCCCAAGTGTTTGCATCCACCTAAGAGGCGGTGGGGAGCCACTGGAGGATTTTGAGCAGGAAAATAATGTGATTGGCTCTATAGTGAAAAATTTGTAGGATACTTTAGAAAGAGGAGGGAGGAGGGGATATCTGCCTTCTGTTTGGCTGTCCTCCCCCACCCAACCAGGACGAAATGCAGAGTCTAGAAAATACCTTTCCTTTCTATTTTGGAAGGTGCCTGATTGACACTTGCATTCATCAGTAAGTCTGCCCTGCAAACCGTGTCTCTTCACAGAAACAGCTCCTGCATCCTCCCAGACACACTTTTATCTAATGGCTACATCTTTGTGTAACTGAGCAGGATCCTATGGGGCCTTTCTGAGACAAACCCTTCCACTACATCCTCTGCTTCAGCTCCTCTCTGAAGTACCCAGATAACAGTATTTGATGCACATGTCCTGAGTTGTTTCCCAGATGTGAAAACCTCCCACCCAACAGATGTGAACTACACAATGACCTTCAGCACATAGCACCCAGGCCTTCTGGAACCCAAGGATTGATCATGTTAAACCCTATGACACTTTCCTGTTATCCCACCACCATCAGCCAATCAGAGAATTGTGCATGAGCTGATCACATACCCTGGGACTCGCTTCCTTCACCTGGCATGTTAAAAATGCTGTGCTGAGGAAATTCCCTGGTGGCGCAGTATGTGCAGTGGTTAGGGCTCTGGGTTTTCACTGTCAATGGTACGGGTTCAATTCCTGGTCAGGGGACTAAGATTCTACAAGCTAAGCGGTGCGGCCAAAAAAAAAAAAAAAGTTTTGTCAAACTTTAGAGCATAAGCAACCCACTCCAGTACTCTTGCCTGGCAAATCCCATGGATGGAGGAGCCTGGTGGGCTGCAGTCCATGGGGTCGCTAAGAGTCAGACACGACTGAGTGACTTCACTTTCACTTTTCACTTTCATGCATTGGAGAAGGAAATGGCAACCCACTCCAGTGTTCTTGCCTGGAGAATCTCAGGGATGGAGGAGCCTGTGGGCTGCCGTCTCTGGGGTTGCATAGAGTCGGACATGACTGAAGCGACTTAGCAGCAGCAGCAGCAGAGCATAAGCCATCCGTCTCTCCTTGTTTGGCCCTGAAAGAAATCTTTCTCTGCTCCAAACTCCGATGTTTTGGTTTGTTTGGCTTCACTGTGCAGGAACACACAAATATGCATCTGTTCAAGACATTGACCCCTCAAGTCTATTTGTGTTTCATCCCTTATGTGAAAGAACTGGAGCCCCCTCCCCACTTCCTAGTGTGGACACACTAGCATGTTCTGCATGTCCTTGGGGCCCTCTTCGGGGGGACAGACTCTTGGTCCCTAATACACTGGAAGAACTCTAACAGTTATTATTCTTTTTCCTTTTATTGATCATTTTAAACGTTTTGTTATTATTTTAAATAAAAAAAAATATATATAAATAGAAATATAAAAAAATAGAAGAAAAAAATGGTCCATAACTCACCCATAATACACAAATATCAATAACAGTTTGATAATTTTTCTAGAATCTAGACATAATTTTTTTTCTTATAAAAAATACTTGTACTCTATATACACTTTGGTATCTTATTTTTCCTAATAGAAGTATATTGTAATTTTTAAAACTTCATTTCACATTCTTTTAAGATACTATTCAAGATTGGCATGGAATTGTCAGGAGGAGGTACTATAAATCAAGATACAATCTTCACCTTCAAGCAACTAAAAATCTAATATGTACTGCACTGTCTTTCAAATCCTGATTTCACCATATACAATTGGGATGATCTGGGACAGGATATTTAATTTTTTCACATCTCAGTTTTCTTATCCATTAATTGGAGAGGATATCAGCCTTTCCTCATAGCAATGCAGAAGGATTAGAGGAAGTGATGCACATAAAGTTTTAAGTCCAGTGCCTGGCATATGATCAGCACTCAGAAAGCATTACTGCTATTTATTATTACCAATAAAAGAGAGAATACATGCTGCTGCTGCTGCGAAGTCGCTTCAGTCGTGTCCGACTCTGTGCGACCCCATAGATGGCAACCCCATCCCTGGGATTCTCCAGGCAAGAGTACTGGAGTGGGTTGCCATTGCCTTCTCCGGAGAATACATGAGGACACTTGGAAAAGCACTGTACAAATATCAGGCATAATTACTATTAAGAATTTAGCAGTATTTCCATCTGATTTCTGGAAATAAAACTACTTATAGGCAGCTCAAAAGCGTTCTCAAATGTATACTCAGAGATTCATAGTTAAAAACAACAAATCTGCATCTAATTGTACAGTTACTTGACCACAATCTGGAATTTTCAGCTTTCTTGGCTTTGACCATCAGTGTTAAGAAGGCCTTTAGGACAGTTCAGTACAATGAAAATTAATGATAGAGGCATTTTACTAAAGTTTTGCTATAGTGAAATGTTAATAGTTAAATAACTTGGAGGCTATATGCCCTTGCTCTTTTAGTCCAATATGAAAGGAATTTAGTTAAGGGAGATGTCAGTTGAGGTTTGAAAGAGAAAAGGAAGCAGTGCACAGCCATGACAATGATCATGAAAATGGAATACTGGACTGAAAAAGACTGAATGATTTGGGGTCATATCCAGACACTGTGACTTCTTCACCTTGTGACTCTGGGAAAATTTTTTGGCCTCACTGTGCTTCATCTGTAGACTGGAAGTAATGAGACCCACTGTTCAGAATATGGTTATGTTTGGGGAGTAATGTGCGGGCTGACACCTGACACCTGGTATATTGTAGATGCTCATGAATGATAATTTGTATCACTAATGTAGGATGGATTAGTGTTCAGGCAGGCATACTTGAACATAGCAAAATCACAGCATAGCCTGACAGAGTTACCATTGCTATAGAACAGGGATCAGCAAACTATGGCATGTGGCCCAAATTCAGCCCACTGCTTGTTTTGTAAATAAAGTTTTATTGGAACATTGTCATGCTCATTGACTTATGTAGTGTCATGACTGAGCAACTAAGCACAGTACAGCACATGGCTGTTTTCATACTGCAAAAGCAAAGATGCGTTGTTGGGACAGAGACCATACAATCTGCAAAGTCTAAACTATTCACCATCTGGTCTTTTATAGGAAAAGTTTGCCAACCTCTACTTTAGAGACATTTAGCTGCTTATATAGCACCCCATCAAACTAGCATCACAGCAACATTAAGAAAATACAGCATATAATGATCATGATTACAGATGTGAAGAACACCAGTGCAAGAATCAGTTTCAACATACAAACAAGATACTTTCTCAGGAAAGACAGAAGAAAGAACACTTTGTCAGCTTGAATGTTCCAAAGTAATTCAATTCATATCTCTACTTGTTAGATTAATCACCAACTAGCTGCTAATGTAATGAGGAGCTTTAGGAGTTAAAAAGTCCATCTCTCCACTAAGTGAACTACATTAACGTTACACTAAAACCATTATTTCCTGCAAACCTCACCTATTTTATGTGTGAATCTCATGAAGCCTACTGGATTTCTGTCTTGAGTAGAAAGCTGCTGATCTGGACAGCATTTGAAAGGGCTTATCAGGCACTGGTGAGGGATCTCTGGCAGACAGCCTGCCAGGAGGAGCCCCAGGGGCGACCAGGTACCAGGAAGTGGGGAGTGAGGGAAGGTCCAGGACAGAGGACAGAGACAAAGGGGCTGCTGGGGGAGGGGGAGCAGTTGGGGCTCGGGGAATATTTTGGGTGCCAAGAGCTTCTTAGATGCCTTTGGGTGCCTGGAGCAGTGTGCTTGTTTGGCTGGGAGAGGGAGG
>NW_020868194.1:0-24108 GCF_003369695.1 Bos indicus x Bos taurus
ATATGCTACTGGGGAAGAGCAGAAAAATAACTCCAGAAAGAATGCAGAAGCTGAGCCAAAGCAGAAATGATACCCCAGTTGAGGATGTGTCTAGTGGTGAAAGCAAATTTCAAAGCTGTAAAGAACAATATTGCATAGGACCTGGAATGTTAGGTCCATGAATCAAGGTGAACTGAACTTGGTCAAACAGGATATGACAAGAGTGAACATCAACATTTTAGGAATCAGTGAATTAAAATGGACAGGAATGGGTGAATTTAATTCAGATGACCATTATGTCTACTACCGTGGGTGAGATCCTTTGGAAGAAATGGAGCAGCCTTCATAGTCAACAAAAGAGATCCAAAAATGCACTAATTTGGTGCAATCTCAAAAGCAACAGAATGATCTTGGTTTATTTCCAAGCAAAACATTCAACATCCCAGTAATCCAAGTCTATGCCCCAACCACTAGTGCCAAAGAAGCTAAAGCTGAATGGTTCTATGATGACCTGAAAGACTTTCTAGAACTAACACCAATAGAAGATGTCTTTTTCATCACAGGGAACTGGAATGCAAAAGTAGGAAGTCAAGAGAATAATGGAATAATGGGCAAGTTTGGCCTTGGAGTACAAAATGAAGTGGGTCAAAGACTAACAGAGTTTTGCCAATAGAATGCACTGGTCATAGCAAAGACCCTCTTCCAACAACACAAGAGACAACTCTACACAGGAACATCACTAGATGGTTAATACCAAATCAGATTGATTATATTCTTTGCAGCCGAAGATGGAGAAGCTCTATACAGTTTGCAAAAACAAGACCTGGAGTTGACTGTGGCTCAGATCATGAGCCCCTTATTGCAAAAATCAGACATAACTTGAAGAAAGTAGGGAAAACCACTAAGTCATTCTGGTGTGGCCTAAACCAAACGCCTTATAGAGTAAAGTGACAAATAGATTCAAGGGATTAGCTCTGATAGACAGAGTGCCTGAAGAACTATGGACAGAGGTTTGTACAGGAGGCAGTGACCAAAACCATCCCCAAGAAAAAGAAATGCAAAAAGGCAAAGTGGTTGTCTGAGGAGGCCTTACAAATAGCTGACAAAAGAAGACAAGCAAAAGGCAAGAAAAAAAAGGAAAGATATACCCAACTGAATGCAGAGTTCCAGAGAACAGCAAGGAGAGATAAGGCCTTCTTAAGTGAACAGTGCAAAGAAATAGAGAAAACAATAGGATGGGAAAGACTATAGATCTCTTCAAGAAAATTGGAGATACCAAGGGAACATTTCATGCAGAGATGGGCACAATAAAGGACAGAAATGGTAAGGACCTAACAGAAGCAGAAGAGATTAAGAAGAGGTGGCAAGAATACACAGACAAACTGTACAAGAAAGTTCTTAACGGCCCAGATAACCACGATCGTTTGGCCACTCACCTAGAGCCAGACATCCTGTAGCGTGAAGTCAAGTGGTCTTAGGAAGCATTATTATGCACAAAGATAGTGGAGGTGATGGAATTCCAACTGAGCTTTGGTATTTCAAATACCAAAAAATGATGCTGTTAGAGTGCTGCCCTCAATGGAAAACTCAGCAGTGGCCACAGGACTGAAAAAGGTCAGTTTTCATTCCAGTCCCAAAGAAGGGCAATGCCAAAGGAGGTTCAAACTACTACACAACTGCACTCATTTAACATTCTATCAAGGTAATGCTCAAAATCCTTCAAGCCAGGCTTCAACAGTACATGAACTGAGAACTTTCAGTTGTACAAGCTGAGTTTAGAAAAGGCAGAGGAACCAAAGACCAAATTGCCAACATCTGTTCAGTCATATATAAAGGAAGAGAATTCCAGAAAAAAATGTACTTCTGCTTTATTGACTATGCAAATGTCTTTGATTATGTGGATTACAACAAACTGGAAAATTCTTAAAGAGATGGGAATGCCGACCACCTTACCTGTCCTCCCTGAGAAACCTGTATGCAGGACAGGAAGCTACAGTTAGAAACTCGACATGGAACACAACAGATTGGCTCAAATTGGGAAAGGAGTAATATCAAGGCTGTTGTCACCCTGCTTATTTAACTTCTTTGTAGATTACTTCATGTGAAATGCTGGGGCTGAATGAGTCACAAGCTGGAATCAACATTGCCAGGAGAAATATGAATAACCTCAGACACACAGTTGACACAACCTTTATGACAGAAAACGAAGAGGAAATAAAGAACCTCTTGATGAAAGTGAAAGAAGAGAGTGAAAAAAATTGGCTAAAACTCAACATTCAGAAAAACTAAGATCATGGTATTCAGCCCCACCAATTCATGGCAAATAGGTAAACAATGGAAACAGTGACAGACTTTATTATCTTGGACTCTAAAATCACTGCAGACATGGTGACTGCAGCAAATGAAATTAAAGATACTTGCACCTTGGAAGAAAAGCTATGACATACCTAGACAGTGTATTAAAAAGCAGAGACATCACTTTGCTGCCAAATTTCTGTATAGTCAGAGCTATGGCTTTTCCAGTAGTCATGTATGGATGTGAGAGTTAGACCATAAAGAAGGCTGAGCACTAAAGAATTGATGCTTCAAACTGTGGTGCTGGGGAAGTCTTCTTGAGAGTCGCTGGACTGCAAGGAGATCAAACCAGTCAATCCTAAAGGAAATCAACAACTGAATATACATTGGAAAGATTGATGCTGAAGCTCCAATACTTTGGCCACCTGATGTAAAGAGCCAACTCACTGGAAAGACCCTGATGCCTGGGAAAGATTGAGGGTGAGAGGAATATCATTGAGTAACATGTTGTAATAGTTTCAGGTGGACAGCAAAGGGACTTAGCTATACATATACATGTATCCAATCTCTCTCAAACTTCCTCCTATCCAGCCTGCCACATAACATTGATCAGAATTCCTGGTGCTATACCAGTAGGTCATTGTTGGTTATCTATTTTAATATAATAGTGTGTACATGTCCATGTACACGTCCATTCCAAACTCCTAACTATCCCTACCCTCTATTCTTCCCCCTGGCAACCATAAATTCCGTTCTCTAAGTCTATGAGCCTTTCTGTTTTGTAAATAAGTTCAATTTGTATAATTTCTTATTAGATTCCTGCAATACAAGAGGTGTCTACAATATTTCTCCTTCTCTGTCTCACTTACCCTCACTCAGCATGATAATCTCCAGGCATTTCCATTTGCTACAGATGGCATTATTTCTTTTTTTTTTTTTTAGGTTGAGTAGTATTCCATTGTATATATGTAACACACTCTTTTTATCCATTCCTCTGTTGATGGACATTAAGTTTTGCATCCATGTCTTGGTTATTGTAAACAGGTAACTGACTACTTTTATGGATGTTTAAAAATTTTCATAATAATAAATAAAATAATCAATTTCTGAAAAATACTTATTTGTTTAAAAATTTTTCCCACAAAGGAGGAATAGGAAAAAATAAAACAAAAGAAAGCGCTGGTTTTACTTCAACTTGGGTGTTACTGTGGACCCTGAATAAATGATAGCTAAAGATATCAAAGTCCTCATTTGGGACCAAAGATCTCATTGTTAGAATTTTGCTAAGACTGAGACTATAAATGGGACAGAGGGCTTAAAACTTTTTTATTTTAAAAGTTCGCTTTCTATTTTTTTTTTTTTTTTTTAATTTTGTGGTGGCAAGGAGGTGCTGGCCTTCCAATATGGCATATGGCACCATTTTATATTAGGGAAAACTAAAGTGGGACAGCACTATGAGAATTTCACAGTGGCATTTGTGACAAAATAATGAATACAAATAAGACAGTATAGGAAGTCTCTCCTGCCTCTCAAAAAAGCTGCAGGTGAGTGATGATATTGGGTTTGTCACTAGGGAGCTCAGCACACCTGGGTATCCCCTCTAGCCCAATCAGGTGCTGTCAACCTTGTAGCACTCCCTGTTTCTCCATCCATTCCCGTCTAGAAACAGCTTCTGTGTGTACCCTGGTGCCAAGCACTGGGCTGGATTGCATGCATACGCACAGAAAGAAACATGGTTCTCAACCCTGCAGGAGCAAACCAGGAAGAATGAGTCACATGCTCAGGAAAGAGAGATGGAAACAGAAATGTTTTAAACAAGTAGATGAGGTGTCTCCCTGAGGTAGGTGCAGAGAACTGGAGGGCACCCATGGAAGCTAAAGACATCAGGGAAGGTTTTCTGGAAGTGGAGGGATTTTGAAGAGATCTGAAGGAAAGTAGCAGATGATGATAATCCAAGAAAAGTAGAAAGAGTAAGGAGCAGGGAGGGGCATGTGCCAAGTCCTGAAGGCTTGGGGAAGGCAGGGTGGGCATGAGTGCTGGGCAGAGAAAAGATTGTAGAGGGGAGACTGAATGGTAGAAAGTGGTGGGGGCACTGAGTTGAGGAAGGGCTCTAACGAAGGGGCAAATATCTGTGCCAGGGGTTCTCAGTGTGGTCTAGGACAGCAACATTAGCATCACCCAGGAAGTTGGAGAGTGCAAATTCTCAGGCTCAACCCAGACCTGCTTAATCAGAAAACCCTGTGGGTAATGCCCAATAATCTGTCCTAACCAGCCTTGTAGGAGATTCTCTAAATGATTTTACCCTCCACGGGACATTTAGTAATGTCTGAATATACTCTGGGCTGTATGACTGATGGGGGTAAAGTTATACTACTACTAGTGTTTCGTAGCCCTGGATGCTGCCAAACATCCTACAATGCACAAGACAACCCCTTCCCCTGCCCTGCCCCCTGCCAAAAAATCCAAATCTCAGTGGTACAGCTGTTGAGAAATCCCGATCCTCCTTCTTCTCTGTCTGTGTCTTCCTTCCTTCCTTCTTGTCTCTCTTTTATTCCCACTTGTCCTCTAGCAGACAGACAGCAGAGGACTCAAAAAACCACAAAATTCTCCTTTTCCACATATTTGTTATTTACTCAGTTACAGATAACCATCTCCTTTTATTGAATTAGCAATGCCTCAGGACTAAGTTGACCTGTGGTTAATATGGGCATTATCTTATTTTTGTCCCAAAGGGTCCATTTTCTCTTCCTGGGAGTGGGATGGGATTGCTCAGAGTATAGGTGACAGTCCCCACCTCAGACCTGAAGCTGTAGGTCTTGGCCACCCTGCACATGAGCTTATACCTGAGGCCCAAATAACCAGGAGTCTTGATTTTGGCATGAAAGACAGTTGCAGTGAAAGAGGAGGCTTCCACAAGAGATATCAGAGATAATTCTGAACTCTTCATCCAGACCACAGAAGTAAGCATGTCCATAGATAGTACAAAGTCCAAACATGTTTTTAAGCAAAGATGTAAAGTCACATGAAGAGTCTGAGAGTAACCAACAGATAGAATTCTGATCTGAAGGATAACATTGACAAATCCAATAATTATATCCACTAGAAGACGTTTACAGGGCAAAAAGAGTAAGGAAAGTGTAAAGTTACAAATATAGGCATTGGCAGTGCCCATCTAACACTTTCCAGGGGAGCTGGTGCCCCCAATATGAATGTTTAGTCTGCTTATTATTATTCCACTGCGGTGGTAGGTGTACCAGGCTTTTAAAAGTCTGAAGCCATTAACCATTTCCACTATCCAGCTTCTTTGGCTCTGTTTTCAGGCTCTCACACAACCCTCTAATAATGGTCTTCCCCATAGTTTAACCCAGGTCATCCAGGTCATGGAGAAAATGACCTGGTAAAGTTGATAACGAATGTTGAGTTTGCTTGAGGGCCATGTTTTTCACTAAACAGGAACCAACTTATCTGTTGGCTCTGGCCTCTATTGAATCTACTTAGTCATCCTGATTGATAGAATAACCTCTGGGACACTGACAACATGGAGCTTCTGGACTTCCAAGGTAGCGTGAGAGCCAGACCAAGGACCATAAGAAACACCTCTGGGAATCTGGTTCTGGCACTAGCCTGTTGTCCTCTTTGGTCATCCTGACTGTCATAACGCATCTTGTCTTCCAACTTCTACATTCCCATGATACTCAAAAAACATGTGTGGTAGATTGAAAAAAGTGGCCATCATATTCTGCAGCTCCTTCCACCAAGAAGTAGAGTCTATGTCTTATTTCTTCATCCCTGAATCTGAGATGGCCATGTGACTGGCCAGTAGAACACAGAGGAAGTGACCTCATGTGAGTCCGAGACTGGGGCTCAAGACATGTGCATCTTCTGTCCTGGATCCTTTGGACCCTAAAGTTGTTGAGTGTATCAGTCCAAACTAACTTGTTGAATGATGAGAAACAAATGTCCCTACCACCTTGGTCATTCCAGAGGATAGCCAGACAAACCCCAGGAAGAGAGGTACTCTGCTTGGTACAGCTGACTGCATGTACATGAGGAAGTCCACCCAAGACCAAGAGAAGACCCTCTTGTGCCATGGTGTATGTCACATGTCCAACTCTTTGGACATCATGTCCAACTCTTTGTCACACTATAGACCGTAGCCCACCAGACTCCTCTGTCCATGGGATTTTCTAGGCAAGAAATATTGGAGTGGGTTGCCATTGCCTTTCTCCAGAAGATCCTCTTAGATGAACTCAGCTTGCCAAGGCACAAAATCATAAGCTAAATAAATGGTTATAGTTTTAAATATTAAATTTTGGAGTGGTATTTTATGCAGTAGATAACTGACAACAACAGTATTTGTGTTTATAATAACTCCAAATTAGTCCTTGAACTTATTGCCACATTTCTCTCTGAGAAGCCATGGGATTTGCTTCTCAACCTAACACAACTGGGATTTATCTCTTATTATCTCAGGAGCCTCAAAGGCTCTAGCAGAAGGAAACCCCTTGTTTTTTTTTCATCAGGATGCTAAGAGATCTAGGTAAAAGCTACAGAAAATTTTGAGCCTGCCAACATTCGCTTGAGGAGAAACAGGAGGATTAAATATGTAAAACTGCATTTCTTAGACATAGACAGATTTCTGACCTTCAGCCGGCGGTCGGGATCTCCACTGCATAGAGAGTTTACAGATACTTTGAATGATTTCCAGGCTGGGCTTAAGTTATTCATCACAACCTGAGGAAAAAAGAAAGGAGTGGTGGGTGGGAGAGGAAATGCTTGACATTTTCATTTTCAACATAAAAACTACTGGAGAAGCATCGAAAGCTAGAGAAGCTTATGAAACGGACAGTTGTCTGCAACAGGTGCCTTAATGAAAACTTGCAGTAGTAAACCTTTGAAAGGTGCTCACTAAGTGAACATTATGGGCAGAACTCCTGTGATCACTAGCCTGGGTGTTGTTTTATGAATAATAACAATAATATTGTACAGTAATGTGGGTGTTGGAGATGACCCTTTCTATATCAAAAGAGGGTAGGATTAAGGAGATGGGCTGCCTCTGCCTCTGATAAAAGGATTCCCTGTTCTGTAGGTTCATTGCTATGGCATAAATTCCCTTCTATTGAGGTCAGCATACATAAAGTCTACAGGTGGGAATTCTATTGCTGCAGTTTGAGTGGTCTTTGGTGACCTGTGACCTTGGTTAGATCAAATTGCAAGTCAGAAGAAAAATCCTAGGAGTATGCTTGGAAGGCATGAAGGCAGATCTTCAGAATTTCAGGATCACAAACTAAGACTATAATGGAGTGTAATTCTTTTTTTTTTTTTTTTCTAATTTATTTTTAAACTTTATATAATTGTATTAGTTTTTGCCAAATATCAAAATGAATCCGCCACAGGTATACATGTGTTCCCCATCCCGAACCCTCCTCCCTCCTCCTCCCCATACCATCCCTCTGGGCCGTCCCAGTGCACCAGCCCCAAGCATCCAGCATCGTGCATCGAACCTGGACTGGCAACTCGTTTCCTACATGATATTTTACATGTTTCAATGCCATTCTCCCAAATCTTCCCACCCTCTCCCTCTCCCACAGAGGTCCATAGACTGTTCTATACATCAGTGTCTCTTTTGCTGTCTCGTATACAGAGTTATTGTTACCATCTTTCTAAATTCCATATATATGCGTTAGTATACTGTATTTATGTTTTTCCTTCTGGCTTACTTCACTCTGTATAATAGGCTCCAGTTTCCATCCACCTCATTAGAACTGATTCAAATGTATTCTTTTTTAATGGCAGAGTAATACTCCATTGTGTATATGTACCATGGCTTTCTTATCCATTCATCTGCTGATGGACATCTAGGTTGCTTCCATGTCTTGGCTATTATAAACAGTGCTTGCGATGAACATTGGGGTACACGTGTCTCTTTCCTTCTGGTTTCCTCAGTGTGTATGCCCAGCAGTGGGATTGCTGGATCATAAGGCAGTTCTATTTCCAGTTTTTGAAGGAATCTCCACACTGTTCTCCATAGTGGCTGTACTAGGTTGCATTCCCACCAACAGTGTAAGAGGGTTCCCTTTTCTCCACACCCTCTCCAGCATTTACTATTTGTAGACGTTTGGATCGCAGCCACTCTGACTGGTGTGAAATGGTACCTCATAGTGGTTTTGATTTGCATTTCTCTGATAATGAGTGATGTTGAGCATCTTTTCATGTGTTGTTAGCCATCTGTATGTCTTCTTTGGAGAAATGTCTATTTAGTTCTTTGGCCCATTTTTTGATTGGGTCGTTTATTTTTCTGGAGTTGAGCTGTAGGAGTTGCTTGTATATTTTTGAGATTAGTTGTTTGTCAGTTGCTTCATTTGCTATTATTTTCTCCCATTCTGAAGGCTGTCTTTCACCTTGCTAATAGTTTCCTTTGATGTGCAGAAGCTTTTAAGGTTAATTAGGTCCCATTTGTTTATTTTTGCTTTTATTTCCAGTATTCTGGGAGGTGGGTCATAGAGGATCCTGCTATGATGTATGTCGGAGAGTGTTTTGCCTATGTTCTCCTCTAGGAGTTTTATAGTTTCTGGTCTTACGTTTAGATCTTTAATCCATTTGAGTTTATTTTTGTGTATGGTGTTAGAAAGTGGTCCAGTTTCATTCTTTTACAAGTGGTTGACCAGATTTCCCAGCACCACTTGTTAAAGAGATTGTCTTTAATCCATTGTATATTCTTGCCTCCTTTGTCAAAGATAAGGTGTCCATATGTGCGTGGATTTATCTCTGGGCTTTCTATTTTATTCCATTGATCAATATTTCTGTCTTTGTGCCAGTACCATACTGTCTTGATAACTGTGGCTTTGGTAGTAGAGCCTGAAGTCAGGTAGGTTGATTCCTCCAGTTCCATTCTTCTTTCTCAAGATCACTTTGGCTATTCGAGGTTTTTTGTATTTCCATACAAATTGTGAAATTATTTGTTCTAGCTCTGTGAAGAATACTGTTGGTAGCTTGATAGGGATTGCGTTGAATCTATAAATTGCTTTGGGTAGTATACTCATTTTCACTATATTGATTCTTCCAATCCATGAACATGGTATATTTCTCCATCTATTAGTATCCTCTTTGATTTCTTTCACCAGTGTTTTATAGTTTTCTATATATAGGTCTTTAGTTTCTTTAGGTAGATATATTCCTAAGTATATTATTCTTTCCATTGCAATGGTGAATGGAATTGTTTCCTTAATTTCTCTTTCTGTTTTCTCATTATTAGTGTATAGGAATGCAAGGGATTTCTGTGTGTTGATTTTATATCCTGCAACTTTACTATAGTCCATTGATTAGTTCTAGTAATTTTCTGGTGGAATCTTTAGGGTTTTCTATGTAGAGGATCATGTCATCTGCAAATAGTGAGAGTTTTACTTCTTCTTTTCCAATTTGGATTCCTTTTATTTCTTTTTCTGCTCTGATTGCTGTGGCCAAAACTTCCAAAACTATGTTGAATAGTAATGGTGAAAGTGGGCACCCTTGTCTTGTTCCTGACTTTAGAGGAAATGCTTTCAATTTTTCACCATTGAGGATAATGTTTGCTGTGGGTTTGTCATATATAGCTTTTATTATGTTGAGGTATGTTCCTTCTATTCCTGCTTTCTGGAGAGTTTTTATCATAATGGATGTTGAATTTTGTCAAAGGCTTTCTCTGCATCTATTGAGATAATCATATGGTTTTTATTTTTCAATTTGTTAATGTGGTGTATTACATTGATTGATTTGCGGATATTGAAGAATCCTTGCATCCCTGGGATAAAGCCCACTTGATCATGGTGTATGATCTTTTTAATGTGTTGTTGGATTCTGATTGCTAGAATTTTGTTAAGGATTTTTGCATCTATGTTCATCAGTGATATTGGCCTGTAGTTTTCTTTTTTTGTGGGATCTTTGTCAGGTTTTGGTATTAGGGTGATGGTGGCCTCATAGAATGAGTTTGGAAGTTTACCTTCCTCTGCAATTTTCTGGAAGAGTTTGAGCAGGATAGGTGTTAGCTCTTCT
The DNA here is from genome assembly GCF_003369695.1 of Bos indicus x Bos taurus. NCBI lineage: Eukaryota > Metazoa > Chordata > Mammalia > Artiodactyla > Bovidae > Bos > Bos indicus x Bos taurus. Next base: position 10,306 of record NW_020868194.1, read on the forward strand.
CTAAATTTTTGGTAGAATTCAGCTGGAAAGCCGTCTGGACCGGGGCTTTTGTTTGCTGGAAGATTTTTGATTACAGTTTCAATTTCCATGCTTGTGATGGGTCTGTTAAGATTTTCTATTTAAGCAGTTTACCAATCATGAACTTGGTTAAATCCTGCCTGAGGGTCCATTTGAGTCAAGTCTTATTCTGCCATCAAATGATTCAAATAATTCAATTTGGTTTAGAATGTGTGAGTATTTGCTCATATCTAGGATTGTACTGTATGCTCTGGGGCTGGGTCCCAAAGTGTGATTCTTGGAACTGCAGGAACTTTTTAAGTACAAATTCCTAGATTCTAACCAGATATACTGACAGAAACTCCCTAGGTGGGTCATTAGGTGATCCTGATGCATGATATTTGAGAACCACTGTTCCAGCGGACATACAAATGAAGTTAAATGGAATTCTGTCATATTGATTTCCTTCATAAGAAGTTTTTAGTTAGCAGAAATCTTAGTATTGTAAAAAAATTAATTCTCTATCCAACATAATTATTTTATAAGTGATTCCCTCTTCTTCTGAATTCCTTAATATAATGATGAATTATTGAGTATACTGTAGGCTCATTATTAAATTTCCTGTAGTGCATTAAAGAGTAGAAAAATAATGTTCCTGTGTGACTTTGCTTTTTGTTCTCATTCCTTGAATGATCAAAGTGATAGTGAGAAGAAAAGTTAGATAAAATTATTTTGGTTAAATCTCTCACCTTTATAGAAATATTAAGAGTGAAGATGTTTCACTACAACAGTTATGTAAAACTCAATAACAAATCAAAATTTCTACTAGAAATTTAAATCTGTATGTGTGTGTGCACACATGTGCTTACCCAGGGAGAATAGTATTGCCTGGTTATTTTATATCTATTGAGTAAGAAAGAGGAAAAAGCAATGTTATGTTGATCGATTCATTGGAAAACTTTACAATCACATTTCTTGTGAGACTCCAGGAGCCCCTCACAATGGGGTATGGGGAAGTGTTAGAGACTCTGGGAACAGGGGAATTTACCAGCATTAAAACTGAAAGAAGGGATGCCGTCAGGAGAGAAGTCTAATATGATGCCACCCCTCTTCCTTCTCCCTGTACATTCAAGTCCCTGTGCACTGGTTGGGCAAAGGCATGAATGGGTACCACTTCTGATTCTCTCCAACATTCAGTTACTTCTTCTGAAAGAACTTCGTTCCATCAAAGGAATCTTTATATGGGGAAAAAGTTCTACTTGGTGGTGGTGATGAGGTGCCACTCAGGGTAACCATCCAAGTTGCATTTGAAACTATTCCCTAGGGAATAGTTTGTGACTGTCCAAAGAGTCATACTGTGCTATTACAGGGAGTGGACATACTATGTATATCCAGCTCCATTCATGTATTCATTCTTTTATTAAATGCTAACCATGTACCAAATGACATTCACAGACTAGCCTGTCCAAGATTATTCAGTTTTTGCTTACCTTAAATATGACATGAAATGTTCCCCTAATGCTACGTGCAACTCTACCACTTCAGGAAAAAGGAACTGGATTTCCAGTGTGAGGTGTGGGAACACAGAACCTGCTATACTCCTGTAGGAGACATGACAGTTCCTTCTTCCTTTACGCTATGCTGCAAGCACAACAGTTCTCTCAGCTCTGAGCCATTCCTCCTTATCAATGCACTTCTCACCCCAACAAGTCTCTCTCTTGAACGAACTTATACAGAAAATAAAATACAAAGTGGAGTCTAGGGTTGGTTGTTAAACGGGTGTGTGGTCACGGGTAGTGGTGGGTGGGATACTGAAGGATGAGGTTCACAGACATGTGGAGAGAAGGTGGGAGTATGAGAGGGAGAGGCAGCCAGATCAAGTGCCTGCTGACACAGGGCAGCTGTTCATATGCAGACCTGACATCAGTACTGTGTGTGGACTTCCCTGGGGAGGCTGATTGGCTTCTCAAATTACAGCAAAGCTCAGGGTCAAACACAAACAGTTCAAACCTTAGCTCTACTCTTGCTCACTGTGAGAACTGGAAGGTGAATTAACCTCCTCAAAGTTCAGCTTCTTCGTCTGTAATATGGGGTAAATAATAGCCATGTCAAGGCATAGTTGTGAGAAGTAAATAAAATGGTGTATGTAAAATCACTCAGCAGATTGCTTGGCACCTCGTCACGCTCACCAAATGTTGACTAGGATTCATATTTTTATTATTAATAAGTTGCTGGCTTTCTGTATTAAAGGTCAATAGTGGAGAATATGTGTGAGAAAGGGTCTCCTCTTATAACACCCACATTCAGAATAAAGAGAGGACTGGGAAGACCCCAGGTCTTGGGGGAGACCTACAGACATTAAGAAGGTAAAGTCAGTGTATCATGTTAAGGAAACGAGATGGCAAAACTGAAGATGGCACTTCTCACCTCAGTTCGGTGCACAAGCTGCTGAGTTGCATCATCATTCATTCGAAAAATTTCCAGAAATGGGTCAGATTTACTGAAGAAATCCTAAAATAGATAAGCAAAAATGAGTTTTTTTCTCTCCCCCTTGCACAAACACATTTACTACAGCCCTGGATAAAATACCCCTGAATTTGACCCTTCCTTGCTTTAGTCTTCATCACCTTTGGCTAGAAGGAGCTGTATCTCAACCCCCAAGTCCTTTGAGAAGACAGGACTTGGTTGATTGAAGTCCCAAGCAGTCTTCAAAGATCAGTTCAAATGCCGGGTCTCTAAGAAGCAGTGTATCTGCTGTCTTAAACAGGTTCATCCTAGTTATTGTAAAGCCTGTGTCTGATGTGTGAAACAGAGTATTTCCACCATAGTAAACACGGATGTCACAGTCATCAGCTATTCTGAGCCTCCAAATTTAATTTCTGGGCCCAGAGGGCACCGAGGAAGAGCATGCCTCCAACTGGCAGCCATTAAGCTGCTGCCACAAGTTGCCCCCACTCCCTATGGTGAATGAGGAACTAAGGATGTGAAAAATCAAGTTGCAGGGTGCTGGCCCCAATAGCTGAGATGCATATTAAAGTAATGATTTCAGTTAAGTCCAGATTCTTGCATCTTCCTATACATAGAAAAGCACTAAATTTCTTAACTCAGAATATGTAAAGAAATATTTCCTTAATAAATTATAAGGAAATAATTTTCCTTAATTAACAATAATCTTCTTTGTTCGACTACCTGCCCCTTGTTGCAAACTTCTTTAAACCTGACTCCCCATCCTGCCTGCCTCCGTGAAACAGATGGATACACCCTCCATCTCTCAGGGTCATGTGAGATGCTGTCTCCCAGGCTTGAAAACCTAAAAATTCCCACAAAATAAAACATAACTCTCAACTCTTAGGTTTTGACTATTTTTTAAGTTGACAATGACTACAGACACTGTGGGCCTGTTTATTATCTGTTCTGCCTTTGGTTATGCTTGTTAATTTTTATTACATACTAGACAGTTCAGTTCAGCCACTCAGTCGTGTCTGACTCTTTATGATCCCACGGGCTGCAGCACACCAGGCTTCTCTTTCCATCACCAACTCCCAGAGATTACTCGAACTCATGTCCATCGAGTTGGTGATGCATCCAAACATTTCACCCTCTTTCATCCCCTTCTCCTGCCTTCAATCTTTCCAGCATCAAGATCTTTTCCAAGGAGTAAGTTCTTTGCATCAGGTGGCCAAAGGATTAGAGATTCAGCTTCAAGATCAGTCCTTCCAATGAACATTCAGGGCTGATTTCCTTTAGGGTGAGTAGTTGGATCTCCTTGCAGTCCAAGGGACTCTTAAGAGTCTTCTCCAACACTACAGTTCAAAAGCATCAATTCTTCAGTGCTGAACTTTCTTTATAGTCCAACTCTCACATCCATACATGACTACTGGAAAACCCATACCTTTGATTATATGGACATTTGTTGGCAAAGTAATGTCTCTGCTTTTGAATATGCTATCTAGGGTTGGTCATAGCTTTTCTTCCAAGGAGCAAGTATCTTTTAATTTCATGGCTGCAATCACCATCTGCAGTGATTTTGGAGCCCCAAAAATAAAGTCTCTCACTTTTCCATTGTTTCCCCATCTATTTGCATGAAGTGATAGGACCAGATGCCATGATCTTAGTTTTTTGAATGTTGAGTTTTAAGCCCAGCTTTTTTACTCTCCTCTTTCACTTTCCATCAAGAGGCTCTTTAGTTCTTCTTTGCTTTTCTGCCATAAGGGTGGTATCATCTGCTTATCTGAGATTATTGATATTTCTCCCAGAAAATCTTGATTCCAGCTTGTGCTTCATCCAGCCCAGCATTTCTCACGATGTAATCTGCATGTAAGTTAAATAAGCAGGTGGCAATATACAGCCTTGATGTAATCCTTTCCCAATTTGGAACCAGTCTGCTGTTCCATATCCAGTTCTAACCATTACTTTCTGACCTGCATACAGATTTCTCAAGAGGCAGGTCAAGTGGTCTGGTATTCCCATCTCTTTCAGAATTTTCCACAGTTTGTTGTTATCCACACAGTCAAAGGCTTTGGCATAGTCAATAAAGCAGAAATAGATGTTTTTCTGGAAATCTCTTGCTTTTTTGAATGTCCAGCAGATGTTGGCAATTTGATCTCTGGTTCCTCTGCCTTTTCTAAATCCAGCTTAAACATCTGGAGCCTGGCTTTGGAGAATTTGAGCATTACTTCACTAGCGTGTGAGATGAGTGCAATTGTGCAGTAGTTTGAGCATTCTTTGGCATTGCCTTTCTTTGGGATTGGAATGAAAACTGACCTTTTCCAGTCCTGTGGCCACTGCTGAGTTTTCCAGATGTGCTGGCATATGGAGTGCAGCACTTTCACAGCATCATCTTTTAGGATTTGAAATAGCTCAACTGGAATTCCATCACCTCCAGTAGCTTTGTTTATAGTGATGTTTCTTAAGGCCCACTTGAGTTCAAATTCCAGGATGTCTGGCTCTAGGTGAGTGATCACATCATCGTGATTATCTGGGTCGTGAAGATCTTTTTTGTACAATTCTTCTGTGTATTCTTGCCACCTCTTCTTAATATTACCTGTTTCTGTTAGGTTCAGTTTAGTTCAGTCGCTCAGTCGTGTCCGACTCTTTGCGACCCCATGAATCGCAGCACGCCAGGCCTCCCTGTCCATCACCACCTCCAGGAGTTCACTGAGACTCACGTCCATCGAGTCAGTGATGTCATCCAGCCATCTCATCTCTGTTGTCCCCTTCTCCTCCTGCCCCCAATCCCTCCCAGCATCAGAGTCTTTTCCAGTGAGTCAACTCTTCACATGAGGTGGCCAAAGTACTGGAGTTTCAGCCTTTAGCATCATTCCTTCCAAAGAAATCCTTTAGAATCGACTGGTTGGATCTCCTTGCAGTCCAAGGGACTCTCAAGTGTCTTCTCCAACACCAACAGGTTCAAAAGCATCAATTCTTTGGCACTCAGACTTCTTCACAGTCCAACTCTCACATCCATACATGACCACTGGAAAAACCATAGCCTTGACTAGATGGACCTTTGTTGGCAAAGTAATGTCTCTGCTTTTGAATATGCTATCTAGGTTGGTCATAACTTTCTTCCAAGGAGTAAGCGTCTTTAATTTCATGGCTGCAGTCATCATCTGCAGTGATTTTGGAGCCCCCCAAAACAAAGTCTGACACTTTCCACTGTTTCTCCGTCTATTTCCCATGAAGTGATGGGACCAGATGCCATGATCTTCATTTTCTGAGACATCATGTAATACTAGATACAATGTAAAACAGTTATAAAAGGCTTTAGATGAGACTTTAGCTTCTAGCAAGCAGTTATAAAGGGGGCAGTCACCTGAATCCAATTAAAGTTGAGCTCTTTATACAGGTTGGTTTTTTTGGAAAGTCTTTAGAAGTCTGATGTAGTTCTGAATTTCTTTATTTCTTAGGTATATCCTTTAAGACTCTCACTCAAAAACTCACTGTTTATGATGGATGTTTCTCCTTGAAAAGCCGTCAATACTCATTTTTGTTGGTGAGAGTCTCTGGAAGACTGTTTATATCTGTTATTTCTTTTTTTTCTCTTTACTTAAAAAATATTTAAATTGGAGGATAATGCTTTACAATGTTGTGCTGATTTCTGCCATACAACAATGTGAATCAGCCATAATTGTATATATGTATGTGTGTATGTGTATATATATATAATCCCTCCCTCTTGAGCCTTCCTCCTACCCCTCCTCAATCCCTCCCCTCTAGGTCATCACAAGCACCAGCTGGGCTCCTGTGTTACAAAGCAGTTTCCCACTAGCTGTTTTACCCATGGTAGTGTATGTATGTCAGTGCTGCTCTCTCAGTTTATCCCCACCCTCTCCTTCCCCACACTGTGTCCATAAGTCTGTTCTCTATGTCTGTGTTTCTAATCCTTCCTGCAAATAGGTTCATCTGTACCATTTTCTAGATTTCATGTAATGTGTTACTTGTTTATAGTTTTTAAAAAACATGATATTTGTTTTTCTCTTTCTGACATATTTCACTCTGTATAGCAGGCTCTAGGCCATAATCTCTTGGCTCTACAGTTCTTGGTTCAGTTTCTTTCTAAGTTGCTATTTGCTAATTAGTGAATGCCCTGAGAGAGTAAGTCACTCCAACTGTTGGGCTGCTCCCCTCCTCTGAAGCCTCTACAAATAACCCAAGCTGTCCCTGTAACCCTGAGTTCCAGTTTGCTTCCCCAACACCATGAGGCTATTAAAACCACTGCTCAGTTTATTTTTTTAGCAGCTGTTTTTCTCTCTAGGATTTATGAATCAGCCTTATGGAATTGCCTTGAGTGGAAAATCTGTGTAGACTATCTGAATCATCTCAATGGATTTCTCTTCTTCTTGGCTTCTCCACTCCTAAATTTTGACTGCCTTAAAAGACCTCCAAAGAGACGTCCTTATATCTTGTTCAGTGTTTACAGTTGTTTTCAGTGGCAGAATAACATAAAACAAACAGGCACTTTAATACTGGAAGCAGCATATCTTTCTTTTAAGTTTGCTTTTTACCCCAATACATTATAAACTCTTCAGAGAAGAAGAATTATGTTTTATTTTCTTTTATACTTCTACCTTTTCCTTAGCATTTTCTATAGCATCTAGTTTTTAGTGGCACACGTATTTACTGGATATATGAATGAATACATAGGTGAATGAATGAGTGACATGAACACTGTGTATATAATAGGAGGTTATCTGAGACACAGCTTTAGTAATCACATTCTTACTATGTATTTCACCAGGTTATTCCCTGCCCCAGAAATCCAGGTGGCAGCAAAGTAGAATAAAGCCTAAAGCCATCTTAGTCTTTAGGTCAAAAAAAATACTCTCAAGGAATATACCGATCATGGAAACTTGTGCTTGATATTAAGATTCAAGGAAGGATAAAACCTTTTCTCAGCCCTCCAAAGTGCTATTTAGTTTGGTGCTAAGTATACACATAAACATAACCAAGGGTTAAGTGTAAATGAATGAACAACAGAGAAGAGGGAAAGTTGATGGATTTTGACTATAAAATACGATTGTGAGAAAAAGAAAACAAAGGATGTCACAGTCATCAGCAATTGCAGCCACCAGGGATGGTGAGCTGGTGGACCCTGAGGGAACTCAGGAAGGTAAGAACACCTGCCATCTAGTAGCCATCAGAGTGTAGCCACTCTCTACAGTGAACCCGGAGGAAACTCAGGATGAGAAAACACAGGATACTGGTCCCAGATAGCTGAGGTGCATATCAAAGAAATTACTTCAGTGAGCCTGGACTCCTACATCTTCCCATACATAGAAAAGTGTTTAGTTCCCTAACTTGGGATATCTGGGTTTCTTTAATTAACAATAATCTTTCGATGCTAAGACTACCTGGCCTTTGTGGCAAAACTTCTATATACCTGGCTCCTCTCCTTGCCTCCTCAGAGCAGTTCTCTCAAGGTCACTTGAGATGCTGTCTCCAGGGCTTGAAGTCCTAAAATTTCCACCAAATAAAACATAACTCTCAACTTTTAGGTTATGAATATTAAGTACACAGTTGTGAGGAGGATGTTTCTAGGGAGGGAATAGACTGACTGAAGGTGTAAAAGAGAAAATACACACCAAGTAGCTGAATTACACTGTAGCCTTAGGTTGTGCAGGGGAAGAATTGGAGGCAATACTGGTGGAGCAGCTCCATGAAGTGGAGGACCTTACAGGTGCATCCCAAGTGTTTGCATCCACCTAAGAGGCGGTGGGGAGCCACTGGAGGATTTTGAGCAGGAAAATAATGTGATTGGCTCTATAGTGAAAACTTTGTAGGATACTTTAGAAAGAGGAGGGAGGAGGGGATATCTGCCTTCTGTTTGGCTGTCCTCCCCACCCAACCAGGACCAAATGCACAGAGTCTAGAAAATACCTTTCCTTTCTATTTTGGAAGGTGCCTGATTGACACTTGCATTCATCAGTAAGTCTGCCCTGCAAACCGTGTCTCTTCACAGAAACAGCTCCTGCCTCCTCCCAGACACACTTTTATCTAATGGCTACATCTTTGTGTAACTGAGCAGGATCCTATGGGGCCTTTCTGAGACAAACCCTTCCACTACATCCTCTGCTTCAGCTCCTCTCTGAAGTACCCAGATAACAGTATTTGATGCACATGTCCTGAGTTGTTTCCCAGATGTGAAAACCTCCCACCCAACAGATGTGAACTACACAATGACCTTCAGCACATAGCACCCAGGCCTTCTGGAACCCAAGGATTGATCATGTTAAACCCTATGACACTTTCCTGTTATCCCACCACCATCAGCCAATCAGAGAATTGTGCATGAGCTGATCACATACCCTGGGACTCGCTTCCTTCACCTGGTATGTTAAAAATGCTGTGCTGAGGAAATTCCCTGGTGGCGCAGTATGTGCAGTGGTTAGGGCTCTGGGTTTTCACTGTCAATGGTACGGGTTCAATTCCTGGTCAGGGGACTAAGATTCTACAAGCTAAGCGGTGCGGCCAAAAAAAAAAAAAAGTTTTGTCAAACTTTAGAGCATAAGCAACCACTCCAGTACTCTTGCCTGGCAAATCCCATGGATGGAGGAGCCTGGTGGGCTGCAGTCCATGGGGTCACTAAGAGTCAGACACGACTGAGTGACTTCACTTTCACTTTTCACTTTCATGCATTGGAGAAGGAAATGGCAACCCACTCCAGTGTTCTTGCCTGGAGAATCTCAGGGATGGAGGAGCCTGGTGGGCTGCCGTCTCTGGGTCGCACAGAGTCGGACATGACTGAAGCGACTTAGCAGCAGCAGCAGCAGAGCATAAGCCATCCGTCTCTCCTTGTTTGGCCCTGAAAGAAATCTTTCTCTGCTCCAAACTCTGATGTTTTGGTTTGTTTGGCTTCACTGTGCAGGAACACACAAATATGCATCTGTTCAAGACATTGACCCCTCAAGTCTATTTGTGTTTCATCCCTTATGTGAAAGAACTGGAGCCCCCTCCCCACTTCCTAGTGTGGACACACTAGCATGTTCTGCATGTCCTTGGGGCCCTCTTCCGGGGGACAGACTCTTGGTCCCTAATACACTGGAAGAACTCTAACAGTTATTATTCTTTTTCCTTTTATTGATCATTTTAAACGTTTTGTTATTATTTTAAAAAAAAAAAAATATATAAATAGAAATATAAAAAAATAGAAGAAAAAAATGGTCCATAACTCACCCATAATACCACAATATCAATAACAGTTTGATTATTTTTTCTAGAATCTAGACATAATTTTTTTTTCTTATAAAAAATACTTGTACTCTATATACACTTTGGTATCTTATTTTTCCTAATAGAAGTATATTGTAATTTTTTAAAACTTCATTTCACATTCTTTTAAGATACTATTCAAGATTGGCATGGAATTGTCAGGAGGAGGTACTATAAATCAAGATACAATCTTCACCTTCAAGCAACTAAAAATCTAATATGTACTGCACTGTCTTTCAAATCCTGATTTCACCATATACAATTGGGATGATCTGGGACAGGATATTTAATTTTTTCACATCTCAGTTTTCTTATCCATTAATTGGAGAGGATATCAGCCTTTCCTCATAGCAATGCAGAAGGATTAGAGGAAGTGATGCACATAAAGTTTTAAGTCCAGTGCCTGGCATATGATCAGCACTCAGAAAGCATTACTGCTATTTATTATTACCAATAAAAGAGAGAATACATGCTGCTGCTGCTGCGAAGTCGCTTCAGTCATGTCCGACTCTGTGCGACCCCATAGACGGCAACCCCGTCCCTGGGATTCTCCAGGCAAGAGTACTGGAGTGGGTTGCCATTGCCTTCTCTGGAGAATACATGAGGACACTTGGAAAAGCACTGTACAAATATCAGGCATAATTACTATTAAGAATTTAGCAGTACTTCCATCTGATTTCTGGAAATAAAACTACTTATAAGCAGCTCAAAAGCGTCTCAAATGTATACTCAGAGATTCATAGTTAAAAACAACAAATCTGCATCTAATTGTACAGTTACTTGACCATAATCTGGAATTTTCAGCTTTCTTGGCTTTGACCATCAGTGTTAAGAAGGCCTTTAGGACAGTTCAGTACAATGAAAATTAATGATAGAGGCATTTTACTAAAGTTTTGCTATAGTGAAATGTTAATAGTGAAATAACTTGGAGGCTATATGCCCTTGCTCTTTTAGTCCAATATGAAAGGAATTTAGTTAAGGGAGATGTCAGTTGAGGTTTGAAAGAGAAAAGGAAGCAGTGCATAGCCATGACAATGATCATGAAAATGGAATACTGGAGCTGGAAAAGACTGAATGATTTGGGGTCATATCCAGACACTGTGACTTCTTCACCTTGTGACTTTGGGAAAATTTTTTGGCCTCACTGTGCTTCATCTGTAGACTGGAAGTAATGAGACCCACTGTTCAGAATATGGTTATGTTTGGGGAGTAATGCGGGCTGACACCTGACACCTGGTATATTGTAGATGCTCATGAATGATAATTTGTATCACTAATGTAGGGTGGATTAGCGTTCAGGCAGGCATACTTGAACATAGCAAAATCACAGCATAGCCTGACAGAGTTACCATTGCTATAGAACAGGGATCAGCAAACTATGGCATGTGGCCCAAATTCAGCCCACTGCTTGTTTTGTAAATAAAGTTTTATTGGAACATTGTCATGCTCATTGACTTATGTAGTGTCATGACTGAGCAACTAAGCACAGCACAGCACATGGCTGTTTTCATACTGCAAAAGCAAAGACGCGTTGTTGGGACAGAGACCATACAATCTGCAAAGTCTAAACTATTCACCATCTGGTCTTTTATAGGAAAAGTTTGCCAACCTCTACTTTAGAGACATTTAGCTGCTTATATAGCACCCCATCAAACTAGCATCACAGCAACATTAAGAAAATACAGCATATAATGATCATGATTACAGATGTGAAGAACACCAGTGCAAGAATCAGTTTCAACATACCAACAAGAATACTTTCTCAGGAAAGACAGAAGAAAGAACACTTTGTCAGCTTGAATGTTCCAAAGTAATTCAATTCATATCTCTACTTGTTAGATTAATCACCAACTAGCTGCTAATGTAATGAGGAGCTTTAGGAGTTAAAAAGTCCATCTCTCCACTAAGTGAATTACATTAACGTTACACTAAAACCATTATTTCCTGCAAACCTCACTTATTTTATGTGTGAATCTCATGAAGCCTACTGGATTTCTGTCTTGAGTAGAAAGCTGCTGATCTGGACAGCATTTGAAAGGGCTTATCAGGCACTGGTGAGGGATCTCTGGCAGACAGCCTGCCAGGAGGAGCCCCAGGGGCAACCAGGTACCAGGAGTGGGGAGTGAGGGAAGGTCCAGGCCAGAGGACCAGAGACAAAGGGGCTGCTGGGGGAGGGGGAGCAGTTGGGGCTCGGGGAATATTTGGGTGAAAGAGCTTCTTAGATGCCTTTGGGTGCCTGGAGCAGTGTGCTTGCTTGGCTGGGAGAGGGAGGGACGTGCTTTTCTTTCACTTCCTGGGAGGATAGAGGCGCTCCTGGGGGAGGGGAAGCAGTTTGGGTGCAGGGGCCATTTGGGCACACTAGAAGCGGTTTGGGAGCCCTTGGCTGGCAGGAGCAGCATGCCTGCTCGGCCAGGAGGGGGAGGGATCCTCAAGGGTTGGAGGAAGCCTGTGGGGTTTCCCTTTCACTCCAACTGGAGGAGTTCAGGGCTGCTGGGGGAGGGGAAGAGGTTTGGGCACCAAGCTGGGAATGGTTTGGGTGCCTTTGGGCATCCAGAGCAGTGTGCCTGCTCCACTGTGAGGGACCCCTGAGAGGGCTGGAGGATCCAGTGGGGAACCCTCCTGGGGTACCCATTGCACTTGGCCCCACGGAATCTTCTGGGGCCAGAGGCCGGGGTATCTGCCTTCTGGGGGCTCCTCTGCCCTCCGTGGCCCTATCTACTCTCCCACTGAGCCATCTTCCCTTTGTTCTCTGGGGTGCCCTGCTCTGCAGGGATTCCCCAGCCCCACTCCTTATCCCTAACACCGTGGGTCATCTGCACATGAGGAGTGGGGAGGCTCCTGCAGGGTTCCAGGAATAGAGAATTGCCTGGTGTCCCCTGCCATGGGCCCTGGGAAGCTTCCTAAGGCCCCCAGGCTGACCTCTCTCTGCCCTTTGGGACGACTTCTGCCGTCCAGGGCCCAGGTCACCTTCCAAAGACTTCTCCAGGCCTCCCTCTGCTCTCCACCTTCCCGTTTCCTCCCTCCCTCTGGGAACCCCTGGGGCTCCCCTCTACCCTTCAAGGCCCCCCCCCCCTTCTCAGGCACCGTCATCCCTCCAGGCTGAGCACTCAGCCATAAAGGATACCCGCCTCCACCTTCCAGATTCCTTCTCTGTTCTCCATGTTCTTCCTCCCTCCAGGGTTCCTGCCCTCTGTGAGTCCCTCACCCCTCCAAGGGCCCTGACTGCCTTCTGAAACTGGCTCTCCACCATCTGGGACCCCCTTAAACCCTCTGGTTCCCTCCTCCTTCTGGGGGGCACCCCCTCCATCCTCTAGGGCCCTTCTCCCTCTGACCTCCCCTCTGCTTTCCAGGCTGAGCTCTCTGCTTTCCAGGTTGAGCCCTCTGCCCTCTGGGGATCCATCTCTGCTCTATGGGGCCCCCTCTGTCCTTCAGGGCCACCATCAAGGGCACACACTGCCCACGTAGGGCCAGCAGGGAAGGGGTCTTTACAGGTGTGGAGGAAAGGGGAATCCATCTGGTGTTCCGCCACCCACTCAGCCCTGGGAGCCTCCTGGGACCTGGACCTTATCTTCTACTCCTCAAAGCCAAAGGCAATGCAGAGGCCACCTCAGTTGCATGGAGCCTGGGCCTCCCTCCATCCTCATCCAGGGCCTTTTCTGGAGGCTTGGGTCCTGAGTCAGGACCTCACCCTCACGGGACTCCCACTTCCACCTAAAAACTGCCACCTCTTAAGCCATTCCCTACCTAAGCCCTACCCTTTACAGCCAAGGTTTGTTCTGCCTTTTGGTTTTTATTATTATTTTTACTATTTACCAGTGGAGTTTGGTTTTACTCTCCAGTAGTTGTTTCATACATATATTTATTTTTTTCTACTATTTCTGTTAGTTTTCTAACTTATTTTAGTACTTTTTAGTCTTTGCCCCCTCTTATTTATATTCTTACTTATATTCTGCCCCCTCTTATATATATATATATAATTCCCCCCCTACCCCCCGCCTTTTTTTCTTCTCTCTCTTTACTCTTGGAATACATTTTTACCCTTCAGGGGTTGCTATTTTTTGTTACTGTTCTGCCTCCCCCCCCTTTTAAAAGTTT